>NC_057799.1:195075982-195370638 GCF_018294505.1 Triticum aestivum
CGGCGCGGGCCGGCCGCGGGCGGCGGGGGCCAGCGGTTCGGCCGGTGGTGGCTGGCGGCTCAGGGGGGTGGAGTTTGATGATAAACTGCAGGCCCTTGATTTCGTATCCAACGGCTGGAAAATCTAATGACCAGAGATGAAAAAGTCAGTCGACTGACGTGTAGCCTCACCCCGCACGTACACATGCATGCAAGCAAGATACGCACGCATGCAGGCATGCAACATTGACACATACACATAATGAACACACGCACGCATGCAGACGTGCAACACTGACGCGTACACATGCACTCATGAACACATGCATGCAACATTGAAACGTACCCTTGCATGCACGCAACACTCGCACGCCTGCATGCACACAGCACACGACGCAAGACACACGGTCAACCTATACGTGCATGCACCGTTTGTTAAGGACATGGATTGTTACGGGTATTAATCAATCTTATCTATGATAAGAAGAACATTGATGTTTGTAGCGGTCTTTATGAATCACAACGTATCGAACGGGCTATCAACATAGTAGGCTTATCTACATGAAAAGGATGAGGTCACACTCAATGAACAATCATCGGTTTATGAAATGCCCGCTTCTGACCGCCCTGACCCACCAAAGGTTCCTCTGCTGTGCGCTGCCTGCATTGGGTCACTGACATGCAGGCCATGTACCCAAAGAGCCCACACGTCAGTGGAAGAATGGCGCACTGTCCTACGTCAAAGTCGAGGGCGCCACTCGCTGCACGCCCGGCTGAACACGCCTCCTTGCCGCATTCAAACGCCTCCATGAAACCCGCCCGTGTGGAAGCCGAGAAACCCACTCTGGACACACGTTCGTTCATGACCGGGCCGGCATTAAACGCAACGCCGGCCGAGCTCCTCCCGTCCGCCGTCTATTTAATCTCCTATTTAAACGAGGCCAAACGCCGGCCAAGAATCGCACACCTTCGTCGCTCCCCTATCTCCTCCTTCACCATTTTGTCCACTCTTACAATGGCTTACGAAGAGTAGTTATTCCGCATCCAAGCCGGCTGGGTGGCCCGCCGAGCCCGCCGGATACGAGCTATGCAGCTCGCTGATCCACCTCCCTCCCCTCGCCCGACGGAGCCAGTTGCCGCCCCAAGCCGGCGTGCGGTTTAGCAACTCGCCGCTCCAGGCCAGCTCGACGAGGAGCGGCGCACGTGCGTCGTTGCTGCCGTCCACGCCGCCGCCTCGTACCGCGTCTCCCATTTCTGTGGCTGAGACTCCCATGCCGGCGGCCGCGCCATGCAAGCAGCGACAGAAGTCGAGTGCGCAGAGAGCGACGAGTCGGTGGCCAGCGCCTCCGCGTCCGCCGCCATCATCGAGGAGAAGTAGAACACGGGAGGCCGCCGCCGCTTGGGTCCCATGAAGGCCACCACGGAGGCAACGCCGGCGTACACAGCAAGTGTCTTGCCGGATCCTTTTGTTGCGAGGACCTTCGTCGACCCCGCATATACCTCTGGGGCTCCCAGCAGTCCAGTGATCGTGCTGCCGGACATGAGGAACACAAATCGATCGGCGGGCGACCATTTAGGCCAGGTATTATATACTTGTGCTGTCTAGAACTAGCACCGCGTAGTTCATTTGAATGTAATGAGATCCGTCATGGTTGTATGAAAATCTGGTATCTTATATTATTTCCGTCGTTGTTTATATGAAATATCGCCATGTTTGCGTGAATTTCGTCCGGTTGGTTGACTTGCTGTCATATGTGTGCGGCTATGGTTGGATGGCGTAATTTGCGGGTCGCCAGTCGGTCTGCGGGCGGCCCGGGCGGCGTGGTGGGACAAAAAGAACACAGCTCGTGCGAGCTTGTCTCCAACATGCACGCTGGAGGATGCATGAGAACCCGAGCCATTCCTCGTTCATCGGTGGCAAAGGCACCGGTGGACAAAAGGGTCGCCAATATTTTGGCTACCCCGGGCAAGATCCAAACAGCCCCTCCCAACAGATTCAAATCCCTCATTCGCCGTGGAATTTTGCCATGTGTTGTTTTGATGGACTAGCAAGATGCCCGTGCATTGCACGGAACATCAAGATGCATTTTTTTACAAAACACCTGTTGTGATTGACCCATGCAGGAGTAATCCCATTTTGTAAAAACTAATGATTGCTCGAGAATTTTATCGGATAAATGGTATCTCGAGAAATTTATCGGACTCCATTTTTGTATACAAGGCCACAAACCCATATTACAGGTACCAAGGCAAAAATTAATGTCTTCTAACTCAATGTTGCAAGCCACCTTGTTTCCTTGTTTGCCGTGTAAATTAATGTGTATTCTTCCCTTTCATGCACATCAAGCCAATGCTCACACCCCCGCAGCCTTTGCTAGTAGTACTACGAGGCAAACACCATTAATATTGCATCGATTAGTGTTAGTGGCCTTGTATATCTGCAAATTGTAATTTTGATAGTGGCCTTGTATATAAAAATGGAGGGAGAAAGATGAGAGATAAGGTGAGGAGGAGTGGGGCATGGTGGTGGCTGGTGGTCGGACTGGGCGAAGGCATGGGGATGGATGGCGCATTATGTCTAGGTTTGTATCTCTATAGTCCCTCTCACACACACCCATGTAGGTGGGGGACGTGCACGAAGAGAAGAGGTGCACGCACGACGCACGTACTCCCGTCTCTTTCCCAACCACACCCGCGCGGGTACATGGTGGTGCTCATTTCTGTACGAAAAGGCAGCCCACGTGGTAACTTGACACGTGTACTGGTTGTCCACTAGATGGAGGCAGGATCGTCTACCACGGGTGAACAAACAAATTGCGACTTGACGCGTTATGTTAAAAAAGAGGCAAACCATGTGGGGCCTACCTTAGAGGCAAGGCTCTATACACTAGAGTACTTTTGATGTGTCCCGTCAACTCGCAGAACGAGGAGAAGCTTGCTTAGTACGCCGTCTCCCCCGCCCACGGGCGTGGTGGCTCGCAGGATGAGGTGAAGCTTGCTTACTACACCTTACGCCTACTCCCTCGCCCACGCGCGCGGTGGCTCACAGGACGAGGAGAAAATTTTACTACTCCCTCCGTTTACTCCTCGTCCCTACTACCTTGGTTAGAGAGATTATCATATTGTTTGGAATATATATGTCCTTTAGTACTCCCTCCATTTACTTATACAAGGCCACTATAAAAAAACATTTTGCATCTATACAAGGCCACAAATAGTAATCGAGACAAAAGTTACTACTCCCTCCTTTCCAGTTTATGGCTCAATTTCAAAATCTCTCCAACCAAGGTAGATGGTGAGTGGTCGAATTAATTTCGTACTCCTAGTTTGCACAAGTAATTAGTACGCTCGTTTTTCTCAAGAAGTTATGTTTACCGAGGCATTAATTAGAACGAATGCATGAATGACCACTAAATTTCCATGAACTTCTACATGCATTGGTGAGTTTTCTCTTGACACTGCTTGCATCGGGTGATCTAACGCACCTCGAAATCCAACGTGTGATGGTACTACTACTAGTAGTAGAATTGAGACTTATAAAACGGAAAAATGAATGTTTTTTAGATGATCCCTATAAACCCTAGTGGGTACGTACTCCGTAAAATCAGATTTTCCCAAAACTAAGTTGCTCAACCTTTATTTGCTTGTTTCCCTTCCTACCTCCTTGCCTCGAACAGACTATGCCAAACTCCCCTGCCTGCCGCGCGGGAAAAGACCCGCCCTCACCTTTTTTAGTCCGGGTTTATATCGATGGATCGCGCGAAGCAGCAAAAACCCAAGCCGTGTCTTGTACTCCTCCGTCGACGCTCGCTTTCATGAATTATGTACTTCCTGTCGCCGACATGTGGGACATATAGCAACCGGGTCGACGTGTCAAGCACCAAATAATAGTGCAGAACAGCAGGGGGGATGCACCCCAGTCGTACCGCCCCAGTAGTAGTAGTAATGAGCAATGAGACGTCAAATCACAATGCCGCACCTTCCCAGACGGACGAAGCAACCATTATTTCACACTTCGGTTCGCCATCATCTCAAACCACGTAGTATTGCTTCTGCCTCAAGAGGGGCACGCGCATCGCCTTGGTACATCATGACACGTGGGACCGCATGACAGGCCATGCTCCCCCGCCGATCGCTCGGTAAAATCACCTCATTTTTACTACTATACTTCCTCCGTATCGGTTTACATGGCATGCACGTCGTTCTAGGTTGAGAATTTAACTGGCTATATATGTGATGAATAGTATATGTTTAGAAACTACATCCGCTTAATAATCCAATGATATACTTTTTGGGACATGGTAACTCAGATTTAGTTAGTCAAATGGATGACCTAGAACTACGTGCACGCCCTATAAACTGAGACGTCTAAAAAAACGAGACGGAGAGGGTAGTTCAGTATGTATCTTTTTAGATCAATATAGTCGGGATTCACCAAGGAGCAAAACCAAGTGGTAAGTTGCACATGTCGTGTTGGCGTAGCGACTCAAGCAGGGTCAGTCCGCACACGAAATGGCGACACACTTAACAAGACCCCTTTGGCCGACATGTGGCTCATCCACCGTCTTGTTCCACGTGCGATGCACCAAATTACATTTCAGAGTAGCGGTTGGAATTGGAGGCACCCCGGTCGTAGCGCTGCAGTAGTAGAAAATGAGCGATGAGGGGTCAAATCACAAAGCCCCACCTTTCCCGCATTAAGCTGGACGGACGAAGCAACCATCATTTCACTCTAGGGCGCAAGAGCATAAAGAAAAGAGAAAACCAATGATGCGTGCGACAGCTACCTAGGGCACCCTAGGGTAGGGGTCTCCACTATAGATCATTTTTTTGAAAGCGCCTCCACTACAAATCGGCTTCTCCCTCGTCCTCTTGAAGAAAACCGATGATGCGTGCGGCGGTAGGGTTTGTAGGAGTACTACTAGGGCGTGCGGGGCCACGTCGTAGTAAACGGGAGAGGGATTGAGTTCGAGTCGACGCCTTAAATATGTGTGGACCTCTTGGTTTTATGGGAATGATGCAGCATTTTGGGTTCGGGGAACAGTGGAGATATAGTACGTACAAAAAATTGTGGACGTAGGTTCGACCGAAAGGCAATGATGCATGGGCCCTGCATTTTGATATACCCGGGGCCGCGTGAAATTTGCTAGTCTACTCAAAACTAGTAAGGTACACATGCATTGAACGCATGAGATTTCGAAACCAAATTATGAATAAATACACACTATAGCATGTAAAGCTTTGAGTCATATATGCATGATGTAGATGTTCGTTTAGTTCTTATGGTTCATCTCATTCAAAATCAATTAGTTTTATAAAAATGTTAAGATTCATGGGGTTGTGCATTGTAAAGCATAAAGTAAAAAAAAATGGCAATTCATTTATAAAAAAACTCAATTATGATACGGAATATTCTAGAACAAAGGAGAAGTGCTTGTGTTTTGAGGTTTGTGCATTATGCTTAAGTTCAACCATGGAGTCTTCTAAATTGTACAAGTGGCAGATCTGGTGGAATGTTGATGATATCCAACGGCCAGTAGTGCTCGGATTTGCCATCTTTGCACTGTCGGATTAGCTTCATCCAGCGACCATCTTTCAAGTTATTCGCACACTATATAGTTCTTGTGCCATAGCTGCATGTCTTGGAAAAAAGCTACTAGTGGGTTGTACTAGCTATTTAGGAATAGAAGATGTATACATGGAAGTTGTAGGGAAAGATATGACATGGAGTATCTCAATTCCTATGAGTAGGGATTGGAAAAGAGATGTCATTTGGTTGACATCATAGGAACTTTTCTATTGAATCTAGAGATGACATGTATCTCAATTCCTATGAGGAGGGATTAGAAAAGAGATGTAATTTGGTTCATATCATAGGAACTTTTCTATTAAATATACGCTAATGTTTATTTTCCTTTGAAATTATGGGAGTATAGGAATCCATTCATATGAACCAAGTGGCTCTAAAGCTATAGAAATGATATCATGTTTATTTCCTTTGAAATGTGGAGTATATGAATCTATTCCTATGAACCAATTGGCTCTAAAGGAAAAAAATCCTATAAAAATCATATCATATAGAGTTCCTATAATATTCCTCCACACCAAAGGATGGTTGAAATTGCTGCAGGTGATACAATGGTCTTTCTTTGTAGTTACCTCTCGAAGATGAATGAAATGATATATACAGGGTATTCTACATGTGCAATTTGGTACACGAAAACTCGGTAAAAGTTTGCGAGGTTCGAATTTTCAATAAAGCTATATGCACTGCATTCTGGAGCGGAGGGAGCATACGACAGTTGCTAACACTCACGTGGAAGATTTGTGTGTAGGAGGAGTGGATGTTCTGTTAAGTGACATGGCAAAACTGACACTGTCGGATGCCGATCTAACGGTTCTTAGGGTGTTCTTCAGGAAAAGGCTTGTGGTGAACGTTTGCCGGATAATGATTTACGGACACATGCATTGCATTGATACGTGCCCCCCTCTCTCTCACGCACACGCACCCTCCCGAGTCCTCTCGCACCCACCGTCTATCTGCAGGTAGACATCACACACATATGTGCTCTTCACACCCTACCCTCAGAACTTCTAAAAAACAAAAGACGTCGCGCACATTTTATTTTAGCTCACACGTCACACACTTATACTATTACTCTTGTGGCAAACGTTCTTTAGGCATAGTATATTGTACTCTCACGAAGAGAAGCGGTGCACGCACGCACTAGTTCTCTCACACCCACTCGCGGGTACACGTAGGAGCACATTTTTTTGAAGCTAGTACAACAAAATCACTCCACTATATATAAGCAGGAGCCTTAACACTTGCTTTACTAGGGTTCCTCTCGTTCACTCTCTCATGCTCTCCAGATCTAAGCAAGACATAGGTGGCCACACTCTCTCTCAGCTCACGGCTGGTCACAAATCCGGCCAGACAACCTCGATCGGGGCAGGGGTGTAGGTGCATCGTTCACGCTGTCGTCGGCGGCGAGGGAGGAGACCAACGGCTGCCCGCGCGTCCCGATCAGCGGCCGTGCCGTTCTCTCCGAGAGAGCGCCGGCTTCGGAGGGCCTCCGACCCCTTCTTCCTCCCTACGGTATTGTGGCCAAGATGCAGCCTCCCGACGCCATCTTTGCCACATGCTGACGACCCTCAGGTATATATTCCTTCGAAACCTGCCTTGCTCTACTGCCCCAGCTCCCCACTTGCCTTTGTGTGGATCTTTTTCTACTTGCGTCCATTGTTCCAAAGCCACCTAGAATTTTACTATTATTAGAGGTAAAGCTAGTTCATACAGTCGACTCTAAGAGTTGGTTCAAAGAGGGAAGAAAGTGGGAAAGCTGTAGCATGAATCTAGGACTTGGTTCTAAGAGGAAACGGGGGAAAGTAGTAGATACTGGCTACCCAACCGGTCTCTTGGTTGAAAAGACGAAGAAAGCATGGTGGATGGCGAAGGGTGGGGGGAAGTGGACCTATCTCTTGGTTGAAAAAGGAAAGAAAGTGACGGGTGTTGGGGGACAACGCAAATCAGAATGAGCAGGTCTAGATTTCCTGTGCTCACATAGGAAAATGTCGCCGAGGAGATAAAAAATGGGACAAATGCAGACATGTTGCCTGAGTGTTTGCCGCTCTCGGCAACCACATCTGCCTCACCACTTTATGCCTCGTTGTCCCTACACCCATATCGCTACCGTTAATGTAAAATCACATGAAGCATTAAGCAATGCCACCTAATGTCACTATAAGTAATGGTCTAGTGCCATCAATAAATTGAAGCAATGCCACCACCATTTTATGAAGTGCTTCCGTCTTGCTTTATTTCCCATGAATTGTGTTTTTGCAGTTACACTTAAATCTCACACCGCTAACATTGTTTCATCCCAGTGGAACTGCACAAATTTGATTGCACATTTACTGACCATGTGCTACTCTCATGACAGTAATACTAATGCTATTGTCCTGCATGTTAATCTAGTGGCAGTGTTGATGTGATGTGATGCTACTTACTTAAGGACACTTTCATACTGTCAATCTAATGCCAATTATAACACAATAGATGCTGCTGTTAATCATACGCCACTACAAATATCTGTCACTGTTTAAATAACTGTATTTCATATTTGCGCAAACATGGATGTCTGTCTCCATATCGTTTCGGGATGTCTGTCTCCGTATCGTTTCTATCCACGCAATCAAAAGCACACACCTCAGTTTTAGTAGAACTGCGCAAAATGAGATGGCTATCCCTCGTTGTCATCGTCTAACCACCCGTCTTCTAGGTATTCCTACATTGGTAGTTACTAGGTAGAATGACCAACACAATATAAAAGAAGTTGATTCGTACGTTTTACTTCCTGATTGCAGTGTAGGGACGAGCGAAAACAACTGCATCCTAGTCCGGGATGCACTTTCTACCAGTTCATCCATGGACCGAGGACTAGCTGGCATGGCTGCACGGCGGTTTTTTGGACAGGTGCGCGGACAATAGGCATTGTGGTCTGCTTATTTCTGCAAATAGCGATGCTTAAATTTAGTGGAATGCACAAGTATTTCAGCTGGTCAGTACACTACATGGTTCAGTTCAGCATTCCAGCTGAGAACACAATTATAATTGGTTATTCTGGAATGAGAGAACCTAACCCTAGATGGTGGCAACAAGAAAAAACCAGAGTGAACTCCAGGAAATTTAAGCCTGCCGGGAGGCCCTTTGCTCAGAGAAGCCTTACTTGTTTTTTCCTGATTTGTAAACCTTCTCACGACTTTGTCTTTTGTTGTGAACTAGTATATGTTTGTTATGTTCTATGAATCATTGAGATGTATAAAATTGCTTAACTTATGCTTTTCAAGTTTTTTATGAAGCCGAGTTTAATGTGAGTGTTCCACATGAACGCCGGACTAGCGTGTGAACGTTTGGAATTTACATTGTGGCCTCAGTTAACTGCATGAACCACTGTAACAAGATACATAGTTGCTTATATGTCAGACAGCAGATTGTTGATTGTTAGCTGGTCGATAGCCTAGTGTTGAAGCGAGCTGAGCCAATGTGTCGTGTTTTGCACAACTGCTTACAAGTACTTATGTATACGTCAGCGCACAGTTCTCAAACGAGTACTCTATTTCATCAAAACACACACTGCTCGTATGATACAACTAGTGAGGGCGCATCTGTTTCGGCAACAATTACGATGATTCACGGGCACACAAAAGTAGCAGCAGTTCCCATAGACGGATTCAAACAGAGTACTAGCCCCAGAGGGCTCGATAACAGGCAAGGTTTGGATAATTAGACAGAATCCAAACTACTATTAAACACTAGATGGGGCAAGTATTTCATGCCTCGATCTAATTTGGACTGGACACAAGATGGACCTTGCTATGAACATCATCGAGGACGTCCGGCAGCAGCTCAATCCCGTGAACCTTCATGAAGACAACCTTGTGGCCTTGCCACTCATAAACTTGTTTGTGGAGGCATGCCACATCATCTTCCTGCGTAAGCTTGACAAGAACAGTATGCCTCACAAACGAAGGAGTAGCTTTGAACTTCTTGTGCTTTAGTACACCCTGGACAACACGCCTGACAACAGTGAGGCTGGAATACAACTCTGCATTGGTATAAGCGCAAATGGCTTCCAGGATCCAACAGCCTAAAAACTCTATTTTCCCAGTGCGTATATTCAGGTCATCCGCCTCATAGCGAGTGACATGTAAAACCACACAATCCTTGTCCGCATCAGGGCTCTAATTGAAACAGAAACAAATTCTGAATTACTTTCCAGTATAGGAAACACAAGTTATTTAAACCACTATGTATAGCATGGCATCGAAGCTAATAAAATTTTGCATTATTCATCACCACATACTTAGATGAAGAACCACAATCGAGATCGGCAAAGAAGAACATCACCTTGGGCAGCTCAGCGGGGGGGACACATCCTCGAAGGGGGAAAACTACTCCTGCATTGCCACGGGGGCTGTAACCTCAAACGGGGCGTTGACCATCTCAGTAGTGGCCGGGAGCGTATCTGGGGTCGGCTCGGTGGCTGCCTCCATCTTCTTGGAGCTCTCGGTCTCGTGGGGATCAGCCTCCCGTGTCTGCTCCAATATCGGCAGATCTTTGCCTGGTTCTCCTTGGTCCATCATGAAACTGACAAATACTAGGAGACCACTGAAAGGAAAACACAATCGCAATGACAATGAAACAAAAAAGAGAGTGAGGATCGGTTACTGCTTTGCAAAAGTTCTTTTTTTTTCTCTGAACGAAAATATACCAACATCACGGATCCGCTTACCTTCCCTTCGTTGGGAGAGAAGAACAGTGGCAGATGCGAGTGTTGCCTTTCTTGAAGACGGTGAGGGAGAAGGGGATTCAACGAAGAGTGAAATGATGGTTGCTTTGTCCGTCAAACTTAGACTGCGGGGAGGTGGGGTTTTGTGATACGATGGCTCGTTATTGCCGCGCTACGACCGGGGTGACTCTCCGCCTGCATACTGTCTTCTAATTTGGTGGATGGCATTTGGGCCCGCGTGCTGCATGGCCCGCATGTTGGTGAACAAAAGTATAACGGCATTCAGTAGAGGGAGACGTTTCGATGACCTAGGAGGAGCCAGAAGCGGTATTGTATCCACTGTACTAGTAGTAATTGTTTTTATGGGTAGCTGTAGAGTGTCTCCACTGTACTAGTAGTAATTGTTTCTCTGGGCCCAAGACAAAACAGCCCATCCACCCTAGTAAATAGTAAAATCAATTCAAAAGTCCATATATTTACTGAATGAGAGGCGCTACCCACACCTAGCACACCGCCCCCCCCCCAAAACCTGGGTGTTCTTCTTCCTCCTCACTCCCACCCACCTCACGTCACTCGTACCCCCAAATTTCTCACCTCACTCCTACAGAAAACCCCAGCTCCCCTTCTTCCTCACTACTACAGAAAAACCCCAGCTCCCCTTCTTCTTCACTCGCACTACAACTAAGCTCGTCATTCGTTACTCTGCTCAAATCCGTGAGCGCGACGCGACGCCCTCGAGGAAAATAGAGTCGGCTGACCCCAGCACCAAGAAGATGAGGCTCCCGCTAGCGGCGATGCCTGTTGTACATCCCGCACCCGGCAGCACGGGGAGAAGCGGCGACCCCGCCCCCACCGGATCCCAGGAACCCGTAGAATCTCGGGTGGACCGCATCAGCGATCTCCCGGACGCCGTCCTTGGGGAGATCATCTCGCTTCTCCCCACCAAGGATTGCTGCGCACCCAAGTCCTCTCAATTCGGTGGCGCCCTCTATGGCGCGTCGTGCCCCTTAATCTCGACTGTCGTCAGCTATCTCTCTTCAATGATTTTAAAATCCCCAGAGCCATCATCTCCTCCCACCAGGGCTCCGTTCAAAGCCTCTGCATCCCGTCATGCTACCTGAGCAAGCATACCATGCCCTGCACGGTGGACGCCTGGCTGAAATCCCCTGAATTCACGGAACTACAGCTGCTTGAGTTCTACTATTCCCCTGGAAATCACCTACCAGATACCGAACGCCATCTACCTGTGCCCTCAGCACCGATGTCCATCTCGCGGTTTTCCTCCTCTCTCCACACCGCAACCTTTGCGCTGTGCGGCCTACTAGACAATCTGGTACTAAACCTTCGACTCCCATTTCTCAAGAAACTTTCACTTGTGCGGGTTCGTATATCGGAGGCCTCATTGCACGGCATCATCCACTCCAGTTGCCCTGCCCTGGAGTGCTTGGTGCTTGTTTTCACAGTTAGAATCGGTTGTCTCCAAATAAAGTTGCCTAACCTTGTAAGAATTGGAATTTGTTTTGACGGAATGCAGCTCATCATCCAAGATGCCCCTTCACTTCAAAGGTTGATCCTTGATTCTAGTTATTCACCATTGCAAATAACCGTCCTCTCTGCGCCTAAACTGGAGACCTTGGGTGTAATACATGATCTCTGTGCTCATTTCAATATGGTGTTTGGCTCCACAGTTCTTCAGGTACTTTACATTATCATCTACACTTGTAACCATAAGTTGCATCTGCGCATAAGTTATATGTCATCTTGGAGTACACATTTTGTACTAATATTATGTTCTATGCTCAATGAAGAGTTTCTCCATGGATGGCCTATCAATGGTGCTGGATTCTGTCAAGATCTTATATATCCAAATGAATAGTTTTGATCTGAACAAGATTATTGGCTTGCTGCAATGCTTTCCATGTCTGGAGAAGTTGTATATAAAGGTGATAATTTCACGCACATTGGAAGCCCGCATATAGTGTACTAGAATTAACCGTTCAGCTGTTGCTCTTTCGACATTCTTTTTTTAGACCTTAACTGTTTTCAATCTTCATGTCTATTTAGGCAACAGGACGGGGTAAGAAAGCTATAACCAATCGGTGGATTCGTAAGCATCGGGATTTTCTCACTTCTCACGAGATTTGATTGAAGACAATAACGCTAGAACGATATGTAGCCAACTGTGCAAACACTAGATTTGTCACATTCTTCCTGCTAAATGTGAGGTTACTATTGTCCATCAGGCTTAAGTTTATCAGCAGCATGGTTTTGACGGATGGGTATGTGGAAGAGCAAAAAAAGGAGTTTCAGGTGGGCAAAAGAGCTTTTGAACGTGTCGGGCTTCTATTTAACAACATATTGTGGTCATAATCCAGTAAATTTTACGACCCAGGATGTTCATTCTATGGACCTGACCGATCCATTTGACTGTGGCTGCCAAAAATAGTGCTGGAGTTAGATGTTGTTGCCCTTTTAAACCTGGGTTTTTTTGTAAACCTGATGAATGTTCTTGCCCTTTTCAACTCGGCTGTGACTGTCATATTTTCTTTGAAGCAAGGCAAATGGCTTGCCAGTCGTTTAATTTAGAGTGAAATATTGTAACAACTAACAAATCCCAACCAAGCGAAATAACATCACTCTCGCCGGCTGCTTGAGCTCACTGTGCATTACATAAGCCAAGTGATTAGCCCCCACAAGCACCCACAATCTTATTTCCAACTAGCACATCAAATGGGCTGTAAATTTTCATAGGAAGGGCTGCATGACCATGACAGATTTGGATTCTGACATTTGGGACCCGCGAGGAAATAGCCTATCCAAGGTGGTGTCGACTTACTAGCCAGTCAACAAACGATTCTGCCTACCAGCCGTTGGATTGACATCCAACATCTGTCGTGTATCTTCTATCTCTTGTCTTTTTCTTCCTCCAGCCACCCAAACCAAACCACCCCGTCGGCTCCGCCTGCTCCCGCCTCCCATGGCTGGCTGCGCCTCCGCCGCCCTACCGTACGTACCCTCCAACGTTGGCCAGTCCCTCCCTCTATTCCCCCACACGTCCTGTTATTCTCCGGTGACGTCAGCCCCAACACGCACCCACACCCGAACCAGTCAACCCTCGTACTCCCCTCTACTTGCGACTGGACCGGCGCATCTTCCACGGCTCCTATTCGTTCCGTCCGAGGCGTCGCCGTCGTCCTCCGCCTTGCGGCCTTGGTTCGCTCGCCATGCGCGGTGCGCCGCCCTCTTGCGTTGTCAACGTCATCAACAACCGAGATGAACAAGGAGATGACTGTACGTGGAGAGGATGACAGTAGGGACCCACCAGCATCATGGCAGTACGCAAGCAAGTGCATCTATATTACAAGCCCAAAAATATGGTTCCTCCTAATGGTTGGACATCTCGGGCTCACGCCATTGTCAACGTAGTCAATAAACGAGAGAATTACACTACGAGCGGCTGACACCAGGGACGCAGCAGGTCGCGTAGTTTTTTTTTAGGAACAAGCAGTTGTTATTTATACTAGTTTTAGCGACGGATCAGGGTAACAACGGGGCTGTGCGGGGGCTATGGCCCGTCGAGCCAGGGTTTTATTTATGTTTACCACATCATGAGCCCAGTTGTGTTTTTTTCTTGCTGAAAATGGCTAGCCCAGTTCTATTTTTTTAAAAGAAATACCCAAACGAGGCCTACTTGCTTTATAAGCCCTGCTGGGCTTCAAATCTTTCAAGACGAGGAGAGTTTCATTCGGTTTGCCCAGAAATGGGCTATACATTTTTAAAACACATCAAACCGGGAATTAGTTTCAATTTTTTTCATTACAAGATTTTAAATTCCATTGATTTTTATGCGTGGACAATTATTTGGATTTTATATTTATATAAATTATATTTCAAAATAGTTTGAATGTGAATCGATATTTCGGGATTAAAAACAGTTGACCGCACCGAAATATGCAAAAAAATTGTATACTTTTTAACCGTGGCCACAATATGGGGCGTAATGCTAATAAAAAAAGATGGGCTCCAAAAAAATTCTTAAGAATTAGCAAATGGGCTATACATTATTAGAAATAATGCACACGAGAGCAGTGACTGTTGGATCTCTATCCAACGGTTGTCGTGTTTCTTCAATCTCTGCTTTTCCTGCTCCAGCCGCTCAAACAAGCGTCGGCGGGACTGCCTGCTCCATCCTCCCGCGGCCGGCTATGCTGCCGCGGAGGCCTCACCGCCACACCGTACTCCCACCGGGGATGGCAGACGAACCAGTAAACCCTCGTACAGTCATACTCCCCTCCATGTGGGAAACAACTCTCGAGTCTTCCCTGGCTCCATGTCGTTCCCTTCCTAGGCCTCGCCATCGTCCACCGCCCTGGTGCTCTCGGCGTGGCCTGGTCAACGTGGTCAATGAACGACATCCATCGGAAGTGCACTGTACGTGGAGAGGCTGACAGCTGGGTCCATGGCCGCACGCAAGGAAATGCCTCCTTATTACGCGCAAAATAATGATTCCTCCACCTGATAGCTAGGACCCACGGGAAGGGCTTCTATATTTCACAAAAAAACGTCCCCCCCCCCCGCTGACAGGTCGGACCCACCAGCTATATCTTTGCACGCAAGGAGGTGCCTCCTTATGACGCACAAAAAAATGAATACCCCCTGCTAGCTGGGACCCACCATAGTGGGTGGTTGACTTGTGGGCCTACTAAGTTGACGGGGACATAGGGCTTTGTCAACTTAGTCAATATGAACGATTCTAGCTCCGGTGACCGTATGATGTCCATCCAACGGCCATAGTGCTTCTTCCACCTCTGGTCTTCTTCCTCCAGCCGCCCAAAGCAGCGCCGGTCGTGCCGCCTGCTCCTGCCTCCCGTGGCCGGCTGTGCTGCCGCGGAGGCCTCACCGCCCCCATACTACTCCCACCGCTGGCCAGGCCATCCCTCCACTCACCCACACCCCCTGTTATTCTGCGGCGACGGCAGCCTCACACCGCAGCCGAACCAGTGAACCCTCGTACTCCTCTCCGCGTGGGCATCCACTGACGCGTCTTCCTCGGCTCCGCATCGTCCCCTTCCTAGGCCTCGCCGTCGTCCACCGCATTGGTGCTCTCGGCGCGGCGTGGTCAATGTGGTCAACGATCAACTTCCATCAGAAGAGTACTGTGCGTGGAGAGGCTAACAGCTGGGTCCACGGCCACATCCCAGTAATGAGAAATGGTTTGTGCATTTTTAAAACACATCAAACCGGCAATTAGTTTCAATTTTTTTTCGAGATTTTAAATTGCATTGATTTTTATGCGTGGACAATTTGTTGGATTTTATATTGATATATATTTATTTTTAAAATCAGTTCGAATGTGGCTCGAAATTTCAGGATTAAAAATAGTTCGGACCGCACCGAAATATGCAAAATTTCGTATAATTTTTTAACCGTGGCCACAATATGGGTTGTAATGCTAACAAAAAGAATATGGGCTCCAAAAAAAACTTAAGAATTAGCAAATGGGCTATGAATTATTAGAAATAATGGCAGATGGGATGTATGATGTTTTCCACAGATTTGAGGCTTTCCTAAAAAAAGGTTGACGCACAAGCTGTGACTGTTGGATGTCCATCCAACGGCCGTCGTGCTTCTTCAATCTCTGATCTTCCTGCTCCAGCCGCTCAAACAAGCGCCGGTGGGACTGCCTGCTCTCTCCTCCCCGCGGCTGGCTATGCTACCGTGCAGGCCTCACCTCCCCACCGTACTCCCGTCGCTGGCCTAGCCATCCCTCTACTCACCCACACCTGTTGTTATTCTCCGGAGACGGCAGACGAACCAGTAAACCCTCGTACAGTCGTACTCCCCTCCGCGTGGGAAACAACTGCCGAGTCTTCCCTGCCTCCGTGTCGTTCCCTTCCTAGGCCTCGCCGTCGTCCACCGCCCTGGTGCTCTCGGCGCGGCCTCGTCAACGTGGTCAACGACCGACATGCATCTGAAGTGGACTGTACATGGAGAGGCTGACAGCTGGGTCCACGGCCGCACGCAAGGAAATGCCTCCTTATTACGCGCAAAATAATGATTCCTGCACCTGACATCTAGGACCCAGCGAAAGGGCCTCTGTATTTCGTGAAAAAAAATATTACCGCCGCTGACAGCTCGGACCCACCAGCTATATCTTCGCACGCAAGGAAGTGCCTCCTTATTACGCACAAAAAATGAATACTCCCCCTGTTAGCTGGGACCCAGTATAGTGGCAGGCTGACTGTGGGCCTACTAAGTTGACGGGAACGGAGGGCTTTGTCAACTTAGTCAATATGCACGATACTAGCTCTAGTGACCATACGATGTCCATCCAACGGCCGTAGTGCTTCTTCAACCTCTGGTCTTCTTGCTCCAGCCGCCCAAACCAGCGCCGGTCGTGCCTCGTGCTCCTGCCTCCCGTGGTCGGCTGTGCTGCCGCGGAGGCCTCACCGCCCCCTACTACTCCCACCGCTGGCCAGGCCATCCCTCCACTCACCCACACCCCCTGTTATTCTGCGACGACGGCAGCCTCACACCACAGCCGAACCAGTGAATCCTCCTACTCTCTGCGCGGGCTTCCACTGCCGCGTCTTCCCCGGCTCCGCGTCGTCCCCTTCCTAGGCCTCGCCGTTGTCCACCGCCCTGGTGCTCTCAGCGCGGCATGGTCAACGTGGTCAAGGAATGGCTTCCATCGGACGTGGACTGTACGTGGAGAGGCTGACAGCTGGGTCCACGGCCGCAGCATGGAAGTGCCTCCTTATTACGCGCAAAATAATTATTCCTGCACCTGACAGCGGGGACCCACCGGATGGGCCACCGTATTTCGTGAAAAAAATGTTTCCCCCTGACTGCTGGGACCCACCAACTACATCTTCGCACACAAGGAAGTGCGTCCGGGCAAAAAAAAACGATTCGCCCCCTGACTGCTGGGACCCACCAGCTACATCTTCGCAGGCAAGGAAGTGCCTGACAGTCGGGACCCACCTGGTCGAAGCGTACATAGCGTTGTCATTCTGGTCGCGAACGTGTACGTACATACTGGTCGATGTAGAGGCGCGTACATGTCGTAGTAGAGGCGCGCACGTAGCATGTACACGTACGTATAGCGGCAAGTGTGCAAGAAAGAAAATACGGCCACATACGTACATACGGGCAGGGTTTCGGACACCTACTCGCGCATACGTACGGCCAGGGCTCGTGTACATGGCTGGGTCGGGACGGAGAAACTGCGTCATCGTCGTGTTCACGGGGAGCCATCCGGCTGGGTCGGAACAGAATGCGTCGTCGTGTTCATCGGGAGGGCTTGGACGGAACAGCTGATGGAAACGAGGCCTGGCGTATCGCAGAACGGAGGAAACGACCTTGTGTTCGACCGGCCATGGTCGAAACGGGATCCTGTTCATCGGGAGGGGTCTGGCGTATCGCAAAATGGAGGAAACGAACCTCCTACGGTCGAAACGGGGGTCCTGTTGATCGGGAGGGGTGTGGCGTACCGCAAAACGGAGGAAACAGACTTGTGTTGGAGCGCTACAGTCGAAATGGGGGTCCTGTTCATCGGGATGGGTGTGGCGTACCGTAAAATGGGACTCCACGGGATACTGTTCATCTCCACCGTCGACCCCCTCCAGCCTCCATGGGCTACTGTTCATCCACCGTCGACCTCCTCCAGCCTCCACCTGCGACTGTTCATCCACGGGCTCCTGTTCATCCAGCCTCCACCACGCGCTACTCCACCGGCTACTGTTCAACCAGCCCTCTCCACGGGCTCCTGTTCAACCACCCCTCCACGGGCTACTGTTCATCCAGCCCTCCACCGTCTACTGTTCATCCTGCCCTCCACGGGGTGGTCCTGTTCATCCAGCCCTCCACGGGGTCCTGTTCATCCAGCCCCAACCGGCTCGATCGATCGGGGTCCTGTTCATCCACCCCCACCGGGAACTGTTCATCCAAACCCCCCCAGCAACGCTCATTGTTCATCCAGAGGCAACACCACGGGGGTCCTGTTCATCCACCCCCACCGGGAACTGTTCATCCAAAACCCCCCAGCAACACTCACTGTTCATCCAGAGGCAGCATCGATCGGGTTCAGTTAGCAGCAGTAGCGAAGGAATTGCTCGATCGGGTTCAGTTAACAGCCATCGATCGGGTTCAGTAACGCGTAGCCTGCAGTGCAATCGCTCGGGTTCAGTTAGAGCCCAATGCCTCACACCCACGCGTGTGCGTGTACGAGAGAAACGCGCATCGCTCGGCCCCGACCACCCACCGTAACCGGGAATACCCCGATATTTTCCTCGCCCTCGCTTCTACCACGGTTTTTTCCGTCATGGACGGCCCAAAGAATGTCATGCAGCTGCATCTCCGTCCCGCCCAGGACGAAAAGCCCATTTTCTGTCATGATTTTTTGTCATAGAAGTAGGACCCCACCACATCTATGATGATACCGGGTTTTGTCACAAATATCATCATAGAAGTGTCATAAGTATGACAGAAAAAAAATTCGTTCGGCCCAAAGTGTCACGGATGTGTCTTTTTCTGTAGTGGTGGCGACGGGCGGCCTCCACACCAACCCAGCAAGCACCTGCGTGGTGGCATGCAAATCTTCGTGAAGAATCCACCACCGTGCCACCTCAGCTGCCTGCCTGCCTACATGGCACCGCATGCATCACTGGCCTGGGCACGTGTCAAAGCAAGACGGGGCGACGACGGACGGGACGGGCCCCGTTCCCGTCCCCGATAAAGCAAGGGGACACTTAAGCGACGCATTAAATGCATCTTGTCCCGTAATACCGAGCGATAAGCTCGCGCACTGTACGCCTTTCCACCTCCTGTGTGCCACTGTGGCGACCCCTTTTGCCTATAAAAGGAGGCCCGAGGCGACCAGGAGAAGGATTCGGCTTTTTTGGACTATAGCTAGTTCAAGAGCTCAAGAACTCTCTCAAATACACACCAAAGCAAGACTAGGGTATTACGCATCCTCGCGGCCCGAACCTGCGTAAACAAACTGTGTTCTGACTCCTAAACCTGCTCTTCTCACAACCCCGCGCCCCGTCAACCGTAGTAGGGATTCTTGTGATCCCATAGGTGTCGTTTCCCCGACATCTTTGGCGCGCCAGGTAGGGGGCGCAGTTGAGAGAATCTGGTTTAGCAGCTGGTTTAGCGGTTCTTCGTCGCCATGTTTTCCAAGGAAGAAGACGACCGAACGGGCGACGTCGTCTGCGAACGCGAAGGGCACCCGCGCGGCGACAGGAAAGCTAAGTCATGCCGAACTTTAAATATTTCCTTTTTATATAAGGTTATTCCCCTCGGAAATCTTGTTCTTTGTATGAAAAACCTGCACGCAATGGGGCCTTCCCGCTATTGGCAACGCCCTTACTCTTTTTCGAGTCCGCTCAACAGCTTAAGCGGCCGCGCCGAGAACGGTAGGGTAGCCTTCCGCAATTGGCAACGCCCTCGATTCTGACTCGAGTCAAGCTCGACAGTTTGAGCGGCCACGTTGAGAACGATAAGGTGGTTTGCCTGGCAGCAAGCACACCCGGCAGGCTCTCGAGGATCCGTCCTCGAGGCACCGTGGCTTGGGTATATGCGCCGGCAAGCCTACTCGATTAACGTAGGGTGAACATACAAAGGAGGGATTGAACAGGAAAATAACATGCATCATCTCAAAAGTACTTCAGAGATATATTACATCAATTATTGCCGCGGTTCTAACTGAAGATAGAAATTGTCTTGGTCATGAACCTGCAGCGACGATCAGAAATGGGGTGCCTAGTCCCGGCGCTGGCCCTCTACCCTCTGGATTCCATCGATGCCGCTGATGACGGGCTCGATACGCTCACTGAGCGGCGCGAGGTCCACACCCTCCGGAAAGCTCTCCAGCGCAGCGTCGAAGTCGAGGTTGGGATTCTAGTATGCCACCTTGGTGAGAACCTTGGTCATGGCACCCCGGCAAAGCCTTCGGGCCTCATTGGCCAGGAAAGTCGCCCTGGTGGAGCGGAAATGCTCCAGGGCTCCAAGAACACCCTCGAAGAATAGGGCCAGCCTGGCGTTGGGAGTCGTGCTGCGATCTGGGGCGTACCTCACGTTTGGCATCCCCATGGTGGCCAGCTGCATGGTGATCCTGCCGACGATGTCTTCGAGGCGGCCGGTCCAGCTATTCTCACCATCCACAAAATCCCTGTGGTTGGCGGCTTCGTTCTTCCGCTGCTGCTTCTCGGCCTCCAGATCCTTGGCCAGGGTCCCCTACCGGGCCTGGGCCTCTGAAAGCATCCCCTCGAGACCCTCCAGCTTTAGCTTGAGGTCCTTGATGGAGTTGTTGGCCTCGGAAAGCTGCCCGGCCCCGCTGATGGCCGCGCCCTGCGCCTCCGTCAGGGCGCCGTTGAGCGTGTCCTTCTCCTTGGACAGCTTCAGGGCCTGGCCCTTCAGCTCGTCCCGCTCCACCTCCAGCTCCTTCACCCTGTCGGCGTGAACCAGAGCCTGGGCATCGAGTGCCTCTTTGTGCCTCTGCTCCAGCTCCTGGGTCTGCTACACGACGAGCTTCTCCACCTCCTCATCCTTGCCGCGGAGCGTTGCGGCAAGCTTCTCCTCACGCGCGGCAAGGTCCTCCTCCTGGGAGTTCAGCGCGGCCTGGTGCTGGGTTCGAGCGGCCTCGGCTGCAGCGCCCAAGTTCTCCGCCGTCTCCTAGGCCTTCTCGATGTCGGCCCGCTTCATGGTGAGCTCCACCTCGCGCTTGGCCAGCTCGCCCTGGGCGGCCTTCACTCCTCGCAAGCCTGGCGGAACCAAGTTTGCGCCTCGGCAATGCGTCCCCTGAGGTCCGCCTCCGCCTTGTCCACCGTTGCCATCCTGGACTTGGCCTTGTCCAGGCGGGCGCGGTGGAGCCCCTGGAGCTTCCGGAAGCTGGTGCCCATGGCCTGGAGAAGTCGCTCCTCCCGAGAACTGTCGCCACCGACGCTCGGCTCGTCAACAACTTCGAGCCCGGCGGCGGCAAGCACCTCTTCGTCGAACACCTCTCCCTCGATGGGCGCCCTGGAGCTCAACGACCCTGGGAGGTGGACGAAAATGTCGTCGCTCACCCTCAGATACCTATCGGAACCAGAGGCAGCAGAGGAGGAAGGCTGGTCATCAACCACCTCCTCGTCGGCAGCGGCCTTGCCGGCCTCCCCAGCAGGGCCCTTACCGGGTTCCCCGGCAGGCCCCTTGGCGGCCTCCTCGGCGGCGATCTTCTCGGCCTCCGCCTCGGCGGCCTTGGCGACATCCTCGATGACGGTGTCTATGTCCTCCTGGTCCACCGACGGGGGATCTGGATACCAAGAAGGGGATGAGGCGAAGCCAAGACCAAGATTCAGAAAGAACAGAAAAAGAACAGGGACGGAAGGCGAGTGAGTTACCCGTGCCGGGCTGGGAAGCAGAGGTCCCCTCCCCGCCAACATTTGGTGCCGAGGCAAAGCCACCAGCGCCGGGGTTCTCCTCCTCCTCCTCCATATGCATGGGCTCGGTGCTTGGCGCCCTTGCCGGGGACGCCCCTCGGGGCGGCGTGGTTGATGGGGGCGGCGTGTTGGGTGTAGCCCTTTGTGGCTCCTGCTGCTGCTGTCCTCCTCCTGCAACCACGGCAAGGTCAGCACCAAGAGATCGTGCCCCCAACACACGTCGACGAGGGGTGAGTGGTGAACTTACGCTGGGGGCTGTGCCGGGGGCTGCTATCCGGGCTGCTCAACACCACCAGCGGTGTACCGGAAATCCCTGCCGGGGGCTGGCCGCTGGCCGAAGCCCTGGCCCTCTTCACCTCTGGGCCAGTGTCTCCGCATCCCTGCAAAGATGAAGACGAATCAAGATAAGTGGCACGATCCGAGGAGACGGAGATGACAGAAAGGGACAAGATACTTACTCGTCCTCCACCTCCTCCTCTGCTGCTTTCCTCTTCCTCCTTGGGCTGAGGGACCCGATGTCAAAGATGACCTCCGCGTCGATGTCTGCCGGAGGAGGGGAGGAGGGCGGAGTCTGGACGCGCTTGGATGAAGAGGAGGCATATGCTGTCTCCTTTGCCACCACGGCCTTCGCCGATTTCTTCGCAGCCGCGGCCCTCGTTTGGCGCACGGACGCCTCCTGAGCTTGCCGGGGCTGCACGACCCTACCGGGCCGAACCGGCTCGCCAGAGGTGGCCCGCCGCAGGACTCGCCCTCTCCCCGTGGCCGGAGGGTCGACAGCCTCGGCCTCCTCCGATGACGACTCGTCGACCACATCTTCGACAAGAGGGGCCCCGGTGCCGGCGCTGCTGGCCTCCCCAGCGGACTCCGCCCACTGGGCAAGCTCCTTCTCCTCCGTGGCCGCCGTGGACTCGTCCTCTACGCCACCAACACTGCCGGCCTGCCTGGCAAGCTCCGCCTCCACCGTCCTGGCGGCGATATAGTCCAGCTCTACCTGAGTGGTGTCCTGGATAAGCAGTGGCTCGTTGCGGACGTACACCTCCGCCAAGCCGTCAAAGAACTCCTGCACCTGCTCCTCCAGCGGCGGGGCCTAGTTTTGGACGGGACCGTGCGCATTGCAGTCCGGCATCATGGCAATGATGTGGGTCTGGCGCGAGTTGTTGCTCAGCGGGACTACCTCCGCCGGCAACCCAAACAAGGGCCCCTTGACGACCTTGCCGGCCTTCGCAGCCTTGCCGGACCTCTCGGCCCAGCCTTCGCGGTTCACGTCAAGCTGAAAGATCCGCTGGCATAAGTGAGCGTGCCCCATCACCGTGAAGTTGTGATTGAGGCCGAGGCGAAGCCTCATGATGTCAGCCGCGTTCTGGAAGAGCCAGGCCGGCCTCCCCTTGTTGTGCAGAGGAGCGATTCGGCGGCGGAGGAAATCTGCCCCAGTCATCTCCAAGGTAAGCCCGGCAACAGTGAGGCGGTGGATCCTGGTGGTGGCAATCTCGAGCTTGTCGTCCTGGGCGTCGACGTCGCCCCAGTCGTTCCTGCAGACCGGCGGCGCCTGGCGGACCCGGCAGAACTCCTGTGGATCGTCCTCCTCAATCCAGCACCACCGGCCCCGCCATTCTTCCCACCTCTCCTTCTGGGCACCCTTCGAGTACGTCCCTTTGGACCTTGGGATCCAGGTGACGCGGCCAGAAATGGCGCCTCCCTTCTGGATGCGGGGGTAAAAATAATGGCGGAAGAGCGCCGTGTTGGGAAGAACTCCGGCAAAGCCCTCACAGACGTGGGAGAACAGAGCCATGCACGCCACGACGTTTGGAGTAAAATCCAGAAGGTGGAAGCCAAATGTGTGCATGATATCGTTGAAGAAATCGGAGAAAGGGGGGCAAAGGCTGCAAGAAAAGTAATCGACGAAAAACGGGTACCGATTCGGGGCGGCCTCGGCGCAATTGGCGGGGATGACACGTATGGATGGATGCCCCGTCGTCTCCCCCCCCCGTCTTGCACCCCCATAGGGGCTTGAAGCAGTCCCAGAGCTCGAACACGTCGACCGTCGAGGGGAAGTAGGTGAGCTGCGTCCGCCGCGCCGCCAACTCGCTCTCCAGTGACTCGCTCGTCCCGGCGTCCTTGGCCACTCCCTTGCCTTTGCTGGTCTTGGGTGCCATGGCGGCTGCGGGGAGCAAGGGACAGAAGACAGTGAAGACACAGCAGCGGCGAGCAAAGGCGAAAGCTTGGGAAGGAAGGAGAAGGGGACGGCGGTTCCGAGATTGAAGAAGATGCAGGGGGTAAATGAGCAGCGCGCCCGCAGTTATTCCTTTTTAAGGGGAAGGCGCGTGCCGCCTCTTTTCCCATTAACTACGATGTGACGCATGCGTGCGGGAACCGCCCCACACATGACCCCCACGTCATGCACGACCTTCCACGTCGCGCGTTCAACGCGGGTCGTGAGGAAGCGCAGCAGACGGAAAGTTACTGCGGTAAAATCCGCC
Organism: Triticum aestivum; assembly: GCF_018294505.1. Lineage (NCBI taxonomy): Eukaryota > Viridiplantae > Streptophyta > Magnoliopsida > Poales > Poaceae > Triticum > Triticum aestivum. Next base: position 195,100,153 of record NC_057799.1, read on the forward strand.
CCACCTGCCCACGCACCGTTCTGGGCCTGGCCCAACAACGCGTCGTGCTTATGTGTGGCCCAGACCCGGGGGCTCCTGTCAGTGTACAAAAGTAGGGGCTCTCCTTTTGACCCCTTTACTTATGCACGGGCATTCAGAGCCGCGCGCCGCGGCCACACTTAGCAGGGGAGGGAGGTCGGAGAGAAGCCGGAGCACAAAACGGTCAAGGCAACGCCAAGACCAGAAACACCAAAGAGCAAGAGGGCGAGGTGGACTCCCCTGGCAAGGCCCTTGCCGGGGCGGCCTCCGCGGCCCCGGCAAGAGCCTTGCCGGGGCAACTTGCCCAGTACCAGCAGAGCGAGCTACCCTCGAGCCCAAGAGTTCCAAACGCTGCCAACGACTACGTTGGAACCAAGGCTCGGGAGGCACCTCTGTGGTGGCATGCAAATCTTTGTCAAGATCATAAACACACGAGATCAGATGAGGACCAGAAGACGACGACCCTCGGCAGGATCCTAGCCGAGGAAATCCACAAGACCCCCGGCAAGATCCTTGCCGGGGATGACCACGACGCCCCGACAAGACCCTTGCTGAGGGCATCAGCGAGGCCACAACCAGGCCCGCGCCTGCCAAGACACCACCGCTGTCCCCATGCAGCTGCTAGCCCAACCAGCTAGGCAGGCACCTGCGTGGCAATGGGCGGCCTCCACACCAACCCAGCAAGCACCTGCGTGGTGGCATGCAAATCTTTGTGAAGACTCCACCACCGCGCCACCTCAGTTGCCTGCCTGCCTACATGGCACCACACGCATCGCTGGCCTGGGCGCGTGTCAAAGCAAGACGGGCCGGCGACGGACGGGACAGGCCCCGTTCCCGTCCCTGATAAAGCAAGGGGACACCTAAGCGACGCATTAAATGCGTCTTGTCCCGTAATACCGAGCGATAAGCTCGCGCACTGTACGCCTTTCCACCTCCTGTGTGCCACTGTGGCGACCCCTTTTGCCTATAAAAGGAGGCCCGAGGCGACCAGGAGAAGGATTCGGCTTTTTTGGACTACGCATCCACCGTAGCTAGTTCGAGAGCTCAAGAACTCTCTTAAATACACACCAAAGCAGGACTAGGGTATTACGCATCCTCGCGACCCGAACCTGGGTAAACGAACTATGTTCTGACTCCTAAAGCTGCTCTTCTCACAACCCCGCGCCCCGTCAACCGTAGTAGGGATTCTTGTGATCCCATAGGTGTCGTTTCCCCGACAATTAATGCTAAGATATATTGTGAGAAACAAACTGTCGGTTTAAGCAATCTTGATCGAGTTTTGCAGAGATGTGAACAAACAAATCTTGTCTTGAATTAGGTGAAGTGCCACTTTATGGTTAATGAAGGCATTGTCTTGGGTCATAAAATTTCTGAAAGCGGTATTGAAGTGGACAAAGCTAAGGTTGATGCAATTGAGAAAATGCCATGCATGTCCTAAAGATATCAAAGGTATTCATAGTTTCCTATGTCATGTTGGTTTCTATAGGAGATCTATCAAAGACTTTTCTAAAATTTCTAGGCCTCTTACAAATCTTTTGCAAAAGGATGTTCCTTTTGTGTTTGATGATGATTGTTTAGAAGCCTTTGAAACACTCAAGAAATCCTTAATTTCTGCACCTGTTGTTCAACCACCTGATTGAAACTCACCTTCTGAAATTATGTGTGATGCTAGTGGTTATGTTGTTGGTGCTGTTCTAGGACAAAGAGTTGATAAGAAACTAAATGTTATTCATTATGCTAGTAAAACTCTAGACAGTGCTCAAAGAAATTATGCAACTACTGAAAAAGAATTCTTAGCAGTGGTGTTTTCTTGTGATAAATTTAGATCTTACATTGTTGATTCAAAAGTGATTGTTCACACCGATCATGCTACTATTAAATATCTTACGGAAAAGAAAGATGCTAAACCTAGACTTATTCGATGGGTTATCTTGCTACAAGAATTTGATTTACATATCACTGATATAAAAGGAGCTGAGAACCCCGTAGCTGATAACTTGTCTAGGCTTTAAAATGTGCTTGATGAGCCGCTACCTACTGATGATAGTTTTCCTGATGAGCAGTTAGCTGCAATAAATGTTTCTAATAATACTCCTTGCACTACTGCAGGATGCTGCTAACGCGACACTACGATCAGAGACCCTTCACGAAACTGTGTGCGATGCAATAATCACAAACGGTGCTGTATGAAAACCGTCAGAAATGTATAAAATGTTTGCGATGACGGATGCATCAATCACGGTTCAGGTTTTAGTTGCGTGTGTGATGCAGGGCATACGGTTCAGTTCAATTAACTGTTTGCGATGAGGAGGAACAAAAGAAACGGGCAGCCAGATGAAGGCGTGTGCGATACACAGCATACGGTTCACTTGGATGAACTGTTTGTGATTAGGCAACACAAAAGAGACGGTCAGCCAGATGAAGGTGTGTGCGATATACATCGTACGGTTCACTCGGATGAACTGTATGTGATTAGGCAACACAAAAGAAACGGTCAACCAGATCAAGGTGTGTGCGATATACGCATGCGGTTCACTCGGCCCTTGTCGTCAATGTGTGACCTCTGTGGCAACCGTTCACTCCCCTGGCGCCTCCTCGTGTACCGTGGCAACCGTCCACTGCCTCTTCGCCTTTCCCTCTCAATTTGGAACTGCTGTCGCGCGCTCTTCCTCCCTCCTCCATTCGCCTTCACCCTTCCTTCTGCCATTGTTCAATCATCTTCTCCATGGAGAGAACAGGCCAGAAACAACCCCGTTATTCTTGCCCCGATCTGAATGATGACGCGGTGGAGGAACTCATTGATCGGTGCGACGTCATCACCTCGGCTAGCATGGTAGGTTCGTTCAAGACCATTCTCGACTCAACAAATAACATCATTACAAGGAACCCAAGGGTCCAAGAGCGGTTTGATCTCCCCTATCTTCTTCGCCGTGACCCTGCTGACTGGTGCGGGGATGAGGGAAGCCTCGCCTTGTGCAAGTTGATGCCGCTTGACAATGATACATATGATGTTAAGATGCCATCGCTTGAGGGCAAGGATTGGGCAGTCGCAAATGGAGATTGGGTTGTTTACATTGGGTACAACTGTGAGTGGGAACTTGTGAATGTGTACACTCGTCACCGGGTTCCACTTCCAAAAATCTCAGACGACTGCCCAGAGGTTGAGTACACCGGTATTCTACGTGATTTCAAATACGATCATGGTGACTGTCGTCTACGGAAGAAAGCAATTTGTCGAGTTCCCAGCCGCTATTGGGATTACTCGAACTATGAAGTTATTGCTATCTTTGACAAGCTTGTTGCCTTCCTTACTTCCACACCTCGATCGATATTGCTCAAAAATTAATTTCTGTACACGGATGAGTACTATGACGCAATTCAATAGGAGGGTCTTGTGTTTGCTGCCACCACTCGTGGCACTGTTTTTGCATGGAATCTTCATGCTTTCGGTACGTTTGTCTTCCACTGTAATTATAATTGTTTCATCCACATGCATGCGGGTTAGCTAGTTTCCCTTTACTAATTAATTAACCTTCTTGTGTTTCCAAGGTCCTGTGAACATTCCACCACCTATACTTTTAAATTTTTATAACCAAGGGGGAGATGATGATGCTGATGATCACGAGCATGAGGACGAGCTGGACTCATATACTCAGTAGTGCCTGGCAACTTATCCCGATGGATCACCTCTTCTTCTTGTCTGTATATAGGGCACTGTTGATGTTACTAAGGAAGCAGGTGTGGTCTCGCATGGTCGCACTCTCCGGACCTATTCCAACATCCATTGCAGGGTATTCGGGATGGATACTAGTGTACTAGCGCCAACACTTTCTTCCTGGTTCAGTATTGAAAGTCTTGGAGGAAACTCGCTCTTACTTGGACAAAATTATCCAATGATGGTGGAAGGCGATCCAGCTGTTGTTGACACAACGTTACTACCATTTATGAGAAGCAACTGTATCTATACCTCGGACATTGCTATGCTTCCCTACCATCCCAATATGGGTCCTGACATAGGCCGCTTCAGCCTGGATGATCAGTCCCGCGTTGGTCTCGAGATTGACAGTAGCTGGCCCTGCCCAGAGAATCACTTCTGGTTCAAAGCAAGCGTTTCCAACACCGACGAGTGGTTGAGCTGAAGTTCATTTCATGGCTTTGTTATTTGTTGTGTGAGAAAAACTTTACTAGAATGTTTTGTTTGAAATGATCTATAATCCAACGTGTATCCTCGTTGTCGTTGTGGGCTGATGACTTGTTGTATGTAATCAATGGTACATTTGCATATGTGTCCATCAACTCGCTCCTGCTAGTGGTGTCCATATGAACAGTGCTAGTGGTTTTACTTGCAAAAATTAGATAGTGCTAGTGATTTTTAGTTGCATATTTTGACAAATCGCAGTGTTACAAGGTTGACAAATGGCAATGTTACTAGATAAACAAATGTCAATCTTTCCAGTTTGAGAAATGGCAACATACCCGAAATGACAGATATGCAAATATTACCCAATTGTTTGTATGTGGTTGCACACGAGTCATGCAAAACAACCGTTTGAGTTGAAGGGATGCAGAAATCCTGCTCGGCACATTTTCCCTTGGCTTCCTGGGGAAGCTGTCGGTTTGCATCCGGGTGTTCTAACTAAAACGTTTGCGATGAGTGTTTTATATTTAAAAACCATTGACATTTTTTTCAAAAGAAAATTGTTTGATAAGTCTGTACATTAAGAGAGAAAAACGCAAGTTCGTTCAAACCATATCTTTCATTCAGTCACACTGCGAATTTATGTTCATATGATCGAGAATTCGAGATACAGTATTAAACCCCAAAATACTATTTCCGGTGGCGGCGGAGGTGGCGTGCCGCGCCGTCGTTGTCATCCTCCGGGACGCCGTTGTTGAAGTCTTCAAGGTAGCACAAAATGTTATTCACTTTTAAATCAAACATCATGTCGCCGCGCGATCGACGGGCGGGGCGTGGGAGGACGGCAACTGGCGCTGCTGAGAGGTAGCGGTCGACGATAGCGTCCCATGCCGCCGATGGGGGCGCGCACGGGCACGGGCGCGGCGGGTGCGGCCAAACGCACGGGGGCAGGCGCCACAGTGGGTGGTGGGGCGCGCACGGGCATGGGCATGGGCGCTGGCACTGGCATGTACACGAGCTCGCGCCGGTCCACGGAGACCTCGCTGACGCCCCGCTTCCAGCTCTGCGATAGGTCGGCGACCAGCCCGTTATGCTACGGGATGGTCGCTGGCGGACGGGATGGGAGGGGCAGCAACCACCGTGGCCAGCTCATTCTGGGCCATGTCCATGAGGCCCCATTCCGCCTAATTTTCTATCTCCTCCTGCTCGGAGTCGACTTCACCAAACTTGAAGACTAGTGGCAGATGATCGTTCTGCGGCATGGCGTTGGTGGAGGTCTGCGGCTGCGGGAGGAGGGAAGAGCGAACAGTAAGACCACCCGTATTAAACAGTGGCGCGGGCGCCATTAATGAAGAGGAAGGCGGGTGGCCATGGAAGTCAAAGGGCTCGCTTCCCAGTGAGCCCGCATAGCGTACAGCTCACACGCTTCCCGATGAGCCTGCGCATTGGAGGACAGCTTGCACGCTCTCGGTCAGCCTGCGCACCGGACTGCGCTCGCACGCCTCCCGTTCAGTCAAGGTCAAACAGTTGTCCGCACGGCACCTCCTACAGCCATTGGAACCAAGACATGTGGCGTCACATGAATGGTTAAAAGAACGCACACTGTTTGAATTCTACAAACGTTTGAGATATTAAAGTGGCAGCTATTTTTTCAAAATGCCTTTGTTGGCTGACATTATTCGAGTGTGCCTTCTCTCAAAATGGACACGAAAAATGCCACATCATGTCAGGTGCCATTCCATGATAGCATGCCAAGTTTCATGAATTTCAGACGAGTTTTGGATTTACTAGAATTTAAAAACTAGGCATCTCAATGTTTTGCCGGCAATCAACGGTGCCCTGGTGTTTGAAATTCATTCCCATTTCTTGCATGGGACCTAAGCATGCACCCATGGACACAAATTTGATTTTTCAACCAATTTATATGCACTGGAGCATGTGCATATAGTTCAAATTTGAATTATGCACATAAATGCATTGAAAACTCAGTTAATTCATAAAAATATCCAAACGAACCGCGAAAAATCCCAAAAATTGACACAACACTCCTGTGTTCTATCTTGACACGAGAAAATTTATGAGAGCAATAAGAGACAATGGATATCGTTTCGTACCCAAAGGTGGGACGTTCCCTACCGAAACCATCCTGCTAGTTGTGAGAAGCTCTGGTTTGTGAGAAGCGTATACCCGAACCTGCCCCGAATGGGACAATTTTTTTACGACGGCATGTTGATGCCGCTCCATGATAGCATGCCAAGTTTCATGAATTTTAGACGAGTTATGGATTTACTAGAATTTAAAAACCAGGCATCTCAACATTTTCCCGGCAATCAACAGTGCCCTGGTGTTTGAATTTCATTCCAATCTCTTGCATGGGACCTAGAAATTCACCCAAGGACACACATGTGATTTTTCAACCAACTTTAGTGCATTGGAGCATGTGCTTGTAGTTCAAATTTGAATTATGCACATAAAATGCCTACAAAACCCAGTTAATGTATAAAAAAGGCCAAACGAACCCCGGAAAATTCATAGATTAAACACAACACTCCTGTTGTTCTATGTTGACACTAGAAATTTTTTGAAAGCAATAAGAGGCAACGGATATCGTCCCGTCCCCAAAGGTGGTACGTTCCCTATCGAAACCATCATGCTTGTTGTGAGAAGCTCTGGTTTGTGAGAAGCTTATACCCAAACCTGCCCCAATTAAATGGGACAAAATTTTCACCACGGCATGTTGATGCCGCTCCATCATAGCATGCCAAGTTTCATGAATTTCAGACGAGTTTTGGATTTACTAGAATTTAAAAACCAGGCATCTCAACATTTTGCAGGCAATCAACAGTGCCCTGGTGTTTGAATTTCATTCCAATCTCTTGCATGGTACCTAGAAATTCACCCAAGGACACACATGTGATTTTTCAACCAACTTTAGTGCATTGGAGCATGTGCTTGTAGTTCAAATTTGAATTATGCACATAAAATGCCTACAAAACCCAGTTAATGTATAAAAAAGGCCAAACGAACCCCGAAAATTTCCAAGATTAAACACAACACTCCTGTTGTTCTATGTTGACACTAGAATTTTTTGGAAAGCAATAAGAGGCAACGGATATCGTCCCGTCCCCAAAGGTGGTACGTTCCCTATCGAAACCATCATGCTTGTTGTGAGAAGCTTATACCCAAACCTGCCCCAATTAAATGGGACAAAATTTTCACCACGGCATGTTGATGCCGCTCCATCATAGCATGCCAAGTTTCATGAATTTCAGACGAGTTTTGGATTTACTAGAATTTAGAAACCAGGTATCTCAACGTTTTGCCGGCAATCAACAGTGCCCTGGTGTTTGAAATTCATTCCCATCTCTTGCATATATGGGACCTAAAAATTCACCCTAGGGCACACATGTGATTTTACAACCAACTTTGGTGCATTGGAGCATGTGCTTGTAGTTCAAATTTGAAATATGCACATAAAATGCCTACAAAACCTACTAAATGTATATGAAAGGCCAAACGAACCCCGAAAATTTCATTCCCATTTCTTCCATGGGACCTAAGCATGCACTGAAGGACACAGATTTGATTTTCCAACCAATTTGTATGCACCGGAGCATGTGCATGTAGTTTAATTTTTAATTGTGCACGTGAAATGGCTAGAAAACTAGTTTATTGTATAAAATGTCCAAACGAACCCTGAATAATTCCAATTCTTTTATGACACACATATAGTTGCATGTTCACTGCAGATAAAAGGTCTAGCAATTCAAACATCATCCATTGCCGCTGTGACCCCATTTTGTAATTCAAATCAAGTAGATCCCACACAGTTTATTATCACCCACCGTGTGAGATGTAGTACAAAATATCTTGGAGCACCGTCGGTGTATAGTACGCCTATGGCTTACGCGAGAAGGTGCGTCGGCTACAGTCCACAGCCGGCGTGCCAAGCACACTAGCTCACTCCCCAAAAACTCCCGCCTCTGCATCCCTCGCAATCCCGAAAATATCTATCGCCTGGAAGGTTTTAATGTTTGATAGCACACGATTAGTATGTGCGGACTGTGTGCGATGTCTGTTACTCCCGCTCTGCTTCAGTCCCTTGATTCAAATTTTTAGTAGCCCCGGCATTTTACTCCCGCCTCTGCATCCCTCGCAATCTCAAAAATATCTGCTCGCCCTTGATCCAAATTCTTAGTAGTCCCGCCTTGTTACTCCCGCCTAGTAAAATTTTCAATTGCCGCAGTATTTCCTCAAACACAACCTTGCTCCCCCCCTCCACACACACACCCCCCAAAACCTCCGCTCACACAGACACACACAACCCTCGAAACCATTGGTAGGTCGTCGCCATCGTCGGCGCCTCCATCCTCAACCTCTGCCCGTGTGCCGGGGAGCTCGAGGAGCCAATTGCCAAAAAGAGGTTTATCGCGGCCTTTTCGCTCGACGCCGGCGAGGTGGCCGCCAAGGTGTCCCCGTCGTCCTCCGCGGGCCCGATCCACCGTCGCCGGTCCCCCAATCCGCACGCCGCCGCGCCCTAAGCCGGTTTGAGGACTTGCCCGTCCTCCCTCGGACCCGGCAGCCGACGAAGTCCTACCTCGGGGTCCAGCAGCGGCACTGGGGGACGTGGGTCGCCGAGATTACAGATTGAGAGACCCACACCCGCCGGTGGCTCAGTAGCTTCCACACGGCGGAGCTCGCGGCCATGGAGTACGACCGCTGGCAGGTCCGCTACCACGGTGCGGCGGCTAGGCTCAATTTCCCCTTCGGCACACCTCTGGTCCACCTAGTTCCGCCGGAGCCAGGGGTGGTGAGCTCGGCTACGGCGCAGGAGGAACGCGAGGCATGGGAGCACCTCGAGGCCGAGGCCGCCGACGAGGCCTACATGCAAGAGCTCCGCCGGCAGCACCCGGAGCTCATGGAGGCAGAGCGGGTGATCTTTGCCGGCGCGGAGGCCGGCGAGGTTATCGCACTCTCCTCCGATGACGAGGTCGAAGGCGGCGAGGACGGCGGCGCCGAGGGCGGCGAGGTTATCGCACTCTCCTCTGATGACGAGGTCGAAGGCGGCGGCGACGGCGGCGCGGAGGGCGTCGAGGTGGTCCCCGAGGACAAGGATATCGACGTCTACGAGTGGAGGAGTGCCTTCCCCAACGACCCTGACGGCAGTACTGGCCCGGACCCGGCTCGCGGCACACCGTACATGACAAGGAAGGATTGGCTCGACCTCTACTTCGACCAAAAGTAGTTTAGCTTAGTTTAAATTTATGTTTTATGTTCGATTATGCAAAACTATCTATGTTTATGTTTGAATGCATGCTACTTTCGGTTGAACCTGCTTTGAACTTGATCAAATTGAAGTTTACAACCTTAAGTTTAGGGGATCGACTAGAAAAGGCCAAAAATTGTTGGAGTATATATATACACTAAGGGTTTTAGTCCTTTAACTTTTTAAGGGTCGCCTAGAGATGTCCTTATGACTTGTTTATTTCAGTTCTTCACAATGTGATGCTCTATATGTGCAACTATTTGACGTGCAATTCAATTTCATCAATAACAGTTTCAACAATACCACTATGAATTACGATATTTGGTTGCTATTAAGGATATTGCAGTTAACATGCCTTTTCGTTTTTAAATTGTTGTTTAGCAACATGCATTGTACTGAATGACTAAATATGCAATCCCAGGCTACATACCAACAAGGAAGAGTGTTACCTTAATGTTCTGATGATGTCTAGATATACATGTAATAAAATCTTATATAATGGGATGGATGGAGTGTTGTACTACATCATTCTTAATTTTTGTTAAGCTTCTAATATTAACTTGGTGCTTTTAGGTACATATATCATTGCCAAACATCCACACTTCGACCCTTTCTGCGTATGGGGCAATGAGATATTCATGAACCAGCATCAAGTGAGGAAACTGATAAAGATTGTTATTAAAATGGGTAAAAAGATGTCAATTGAACTATTTGTTTACACTTTATGCAAGACAACAGTGAACTGCAGAATGGTAAGTAAGAACCATGTAGCCTTCTTTTTACTGCCCGTATTGAGTTGTGTTAGATGACAATATCTGAATCTTTTTTCTTTTGCAGTGGATCCTGAAGCAGTTTCCTCAAGATTACCTCTCAAACTACATGATTGGCGGCCGGCCATCACAAGGGGTTGGACTAGAGTCCTGCATGCCTTCTGCATCCAGGAGAGCACAATAGGGCCATTCCGCTTCACCTTGTTCAGCAACTGGGATGTCTGTCGCCTCTTTCTTTACCATCTGTAATAGTACAAGTATAGAACCCTGGTACATCATTCTTTATTTGGTGCGTATGTAATTCTTAAACATATGTACCTGTGAATCGAATAATGCATTGGTTGTTTGAACCTGATGGATATGAATAAAGCTATAGCATACTTTCAAGTTTAAATTAGGTACAATTTTAAATAGCAGTAACTAAATTAGGGCGAAATTACGTTGTACAGGTCATTACAGCACACACGGTTGCTAGAACACAAACATTTGTGATGTACACCATAATCTGAGATGGTTCACAGAGAGGAAACGTGTGCAAGCATGCACACAGTTGCCGTTTGCAAAGCGTGTGTGATGTCAGACACTATCACATATGGTGCGGGAAAACTAAATGTGTGTGATTGTCTACCCATCGTACACGGTTTATAATCATGAACTGTTTGTGATGTGCCAGGCATCGTAAAACTCCCATGCCTAGAATCTTCCTGGAAAACTCCCGTGCCTGGAATCTGCCTGGTTTTAGGCAGAACCACAAAACTCCGACTGCGATGGCAATGCGAGCACAAACGAGTAGCAAGGATGAAGCGTTTGGGATATTCGAGATATCGGAAACGGTTATATAGGGACAACTGTATGCATGAAGGCTCCCTATCCCCGACGGTTTCTGGGTCGTGTGGGAAGGACCCCCCTATCGCCCACACTCACTTGGCGACGGTTCCAAATGCCGTCGCAGAAAGGGGTAAAAAACTGTTTGTTTAGGACCGATGCGCACCAGTGTTGGCATGCTGACTATGCTAATTACATTGCTGCTAAATATTTACCACCTAGCTTTACATATCAACAAAAGAAAAAAATCTTCTATGATTTAAGACATTACTTTTGGGATGACCCACATCTTTATAAAGAAAGAGTAGATGGTATTATTAGATGTTGTGTACCTGAGCATGAACACGGACAAATCATATGGAAATTTCACTCTGAAGCTTATGGAGGGCATCATGCTGGAGATAGAACTGCTCACAACGTATTGCAATCTGGATTTTATTGGCCTACTCTCTTCAAGGATGCCCATAAGTTCGTCTTACCTTGTGATGAATGCCAAAGAATAGGTAATATCGGTAAGCATCAAGAAATGCCTATGAATTATTCACTTGTTGTTGAACCATTTCATGTTTGGGGATTTGATTACATGGGACATTTTCCTTCCTCTAATGGGTATACACATATTTTGGTTGCTGTTGATTATGTTACTAAATGGGTAGAAGCTATTCCAGCCAGTAGTGCTGATCACAACACCTCTATTAAAAAGCTTAAGGAAGGTATTTTCCTAAGGTTTGGAGTCCCTAGATATTTGATGACTGATGGTGGTTCACACTTTATTCATGGTGCTTTCCGAAAAATGCTTGCCAAGTATGATGTTAACCATAGAATTGCATCACCTTATCATCCTCGGTCTAGTGGTCAAGTTGAACTTAGTAATAGGGAAATAAAATTAATTTTACAAAAGACTGTCAACTGGTCCCGAAAGAATTGGTCTAAGAAATTAGATGATGCACTTTGGGCTTATAGAACGGCATCTAAAAATCCTATGGGTATGTCTCCTTATAAAATGGTTTATGGAAAAGCTTGTCATTTGCCTCTTGAGTTAGAACATAAAGCATATTGGGCAATCAAAGAACTCAACTATGATTTCAAACTTGCCGATGAAAAGAGGTTATTTGATATTAGCTCACTAGATGAATGGAGAACCCAATCTTATGAAAATGCCAAGTTATTTAAAGAGAAAGTTAAAAGATGACATGATAAAAGAATCCAAAAGCGTGAGTTTAAAGTCGGAGAATATGTTCTTTTGTACAACTCTCGTTTCAGGTTCTTTGCAGGAAAACTCCTATCCAAATGGGAAGGCCCCTATGTCATCGAGGAGGTTTATCGGTCTGGAGCTATCAAAATAAATAATATCGAAGGTACTAACCCAAAGGTTGTTAATGGGCAACGAATAAAACATTATATCTCAGGTACACCCATTAATGTTGAAAGTAATATTATCCAAACTTTGACACCGGAAGAACACATAAAAGATTCCTTCCGGAACACTCCAGAATCGTGAAAATAAGGAGGTACGTGATACGGTAAGTAAACGGACTTCGAAAAATCCGCAAAAAAATGTTTTTGTCAGTTTTGGAATATTTAGAAAAATAGGAAAATAAGAAACTTCCAGGAAGCATACCCTGGTGGGCACAAGACACCAGGGCACGCCTGGCTTGCCAGGCGCGCCCAGGTGGGTTGTGCCCACCTGGGACACCTTCCGGACTCCGTTTTTCTTCTATTTGCTTGTCCCCAAGATAAAAAAATCTTTATATACCCCCCGAACCTGTTGACCACCATATCACGGGGAAATCTTCTGTTCTCTTTTCTTGTTGTTTTCCTGTCAGATCTGAAATCATGTCATCCCAAGACTCCGAGGGTGAAAGCTATGCTGCTGATTTCATCTCGAACCCCAACTCCTATGGGGATGTAGAGCACTATGGCTGGACCATAGAGGAAGAAGAAGACTATTATCCTAGGGAGAAGGAGGAGATGAGCTCGGATGAGGACGAACCTCCATTACCTCAACCTGGGGACATGCATGTGGAATTCAAGAAGTCAAGCCTCCCAAAGAAACTAAAGAGGCCTAAAATTCAGTTCATACCCTACCGTCTTTTGCAGGAGAATAAGCAAGTTCTATGCAAAAAGGTACTGGAGCTTGAGCAGGAGGTCAATGAACTGAAGGAGGAAAATTCCATCCTCAAGCGTAAGCTAAGGAAGGAAAAACCCTCTACATCACCACCACCTCCTTCTTCTTCACCACCAAAGGAAAATTAAGTTTCGGGTATGGGCACTCCCCTTGGCTTCCGCCAAGCTTGGGGGAGGTGCCCCGGTATTGTATCACCCCCGCTATCCTTTTACCTTTACTTATTTTAGTTTGATCTTTTACCTTAGAATGAATAAAAGTTTAGTTCGATCCTGTCGGTGTTCTGGGAACGGGGGTCCCCAGACTTGCCTGCCTGCGGCCCACGGCGTGGCTTCGCTAGCAGGCCTATACAGCCCATCTTCATCAACAAGGCATTCAAGACCGTCGCGAGGGGCCAAGCCTCACGAGGTGGACAACGCAAGACCTCCTCAGGAGCGGCCTCACCAGGCTGCCTCGCAAGGAGCGGAGATATCAAGGCGGGGCAAACCTCGCGAGGCTCTCATGACGTGAGCCATGACGATCAACACCATGTGGGCGCCAGCGCGTGCAGCGTCCTCGTTTCCTCTTTGGTGCCAAGGGGGCAAGCGCAGGCGCAGAGTACCAAGGCATCAGGCAAAGGTTTCCATATCAGTGCAATGAGACCAAGACCAGCAGGACGGAGGTCACCGTGGAGCCCAAGACGGTGTCATCACCAGAGCCCTTTCGCCGGCGAAGAGCGCTTTTGTCAGGATAGTTTGTATTAGCTGTCCCCTTTCAAATTGGCCGTCGTTGTTGGCTCTTCCAGCTCAATATTTGGGAAGAGGACCAGGGCCTCTATAAATAGGACTAGCCACCACCAAAGGAGGCAGCTTGATCTCATCTGATCGAGAGCCTTCCCTTAGCCACACCGAACACAAGAACACCTCAACCTCACGAGGTTGTTCTTCCCCTTGTATTGTTCATCATCAGCCCGAGAGGCAATCCACCACCACCACACTGGAGTAGGGTATTACACCACAACGGTGGCCCGAACCAGTATAAATCTTGTGTCTTTCTATGTTGTGAGTTCGTCAAGTTCATTCGCGAGATCTTAGCGAGCTAGGGCATAGATCGGTAGGAGGGCAAGAACTTCGCGCGCACCCCAAAGTTCAAACCTTAAGGGTTTTGCCGGAACCCGAGATCCGACATCTGGCACTCCAGGTAGGGGTGCGCCGGAGCCTCTTCCACGCTGATCGATCCACCTTCGCTCTGCGCCCCGATGTCCGGCAATCCAAGGCCAGACTCCGACCGCTGGGCAGCTTGGCCAGCCCGAGCGGTGTCACCTGCCCACAAAGACCTCGACCCAGTGCTCCAGGCGGCACGAGCGCCGTCCAACGCTGCGGGGCGCGGGCGGCGCGGCCAGGCGTCATCCACCCTCACCCCACGGCAAGTGCGAGCTGGTGCAAGGGCAGCAAGCCACACCGCAGCAACGGCGCCGCACTCACAGCGGGAGCAGGCAAACATGCAGGCAACGCTCACGATGGCGCGAGAGCTGCTGCGTGCCGGCTGATGGAGAGTGGACGGGATGCACTGCTGGAACGCGTTGCCGAGCTGCTGGATGCGGCGTTGTCGGAAGCGCCGCCCTTCTGCTATCAGCTTCCTTCTCAGGCCACTACGGGGTCTCACGGCTGGCCTCGCCGCAACCACGCACCATCGGGTGCGCCTGGGGGCTTCGTCAACACCAGCACGGCCGGCGGCGCTGGGGGCTCCACCGCCCCCATGCCGCCCGCGACAAGCATGGGCACAAGCGTCGCCTCCCATGGTCCCAGCGAGATTTCGTGCTACCATCCTCAGGACGCCGCGCTGGGCCGGGCAACATGGAGTGCGGGGCACTACGGCGAGGTGTTCGGGGTAACGGCCCCGGAAGCCTACGTGCCCCGCATTATGGACCAGTAGTACGCACCGGAGGATGACCCTGGCTCATTCCTCGGAGAAGATTGGGAAGAAGGGACGCTAGAAGTTGAAGCCTCCCAGGAACCGACGGAGAACCGCAACGATTGCGCCAGCAACAACAACTACAAGGTACCACTAATCTCTTAGGAGCAGGCTTACGCTAACCGTGGGCTACAAGTGAATCAGGTCACAGCATCGGTCGATGACCCCGGCGTAGCGGCATCCCTTTCGCCGGGGGAAGCACACTGGGGCCACGAGGAGGGAGCCAGGAGCAAGGCCCCTCCCCACTTCACGCGAAGCCAGCCAACGCCCAGAGGTAGGCCCTCTGCCGGGGAGGTGCCGGCGAGCCTTCCCCCGGCAGAGGACCCGTGGTCGCCGAGGGCGCAGCTGGCGTCCCCTTTCCCCCCTTTGTGTCGTCCAGGTTGCCGGTCGGCTCAAAGGTGGTCGAGGGTGGCGCAAGGCGGGGCCCTCGTCTGGCGATATGAAGCAAGGCCGGTTCCTGTGATGAAGGCCCAGTGCCTGTGAAGCTCGCCGCCCGTGACACTCTCACGTAATAATGAGTGGGGCTGTACACGCCCCGAAGTCTCAGGGGTGCCGGCCTCAGGCCATGGGGCTCCCTCCCACGCCTAGTCGCAGCACTTAGCTCCACGCTGGTGAGAAGACTCGAAGACCAGAAGACTAGACTATGAGCCGGACGCGGCCATTTGCTTTGGATCTCTTCTTCTGTAGCGTTGCTTTCTGGATTTGGATTTAAGTTGAAGTCGAGTTTTTGTCAATCCGTGCGGGGGGTGAATTTTCTCGTTCAAGCGATTTCTTGCCATCTGGTTCTTGCCTTGTTCTGGAGCTCACGCTCGCCGCCTCCCCCTCGCGGGCCCCTCGCGAGCGGGGCTGGGCACAGCACGAGCGCCACGCGCGCCGATCGGCGCAGGAACCTCGCGAGGCCCACTCAGGCGAGTTGGCAGACCCTTCACGAGCCCCGTGGCGGCTCTCGACCTTACAATCCGATTCAGGGCCTGCCCCAGCTAAGGTAAGCCGCAGCGGCAAAACTTGCCGTCAGACTCCTGACCAACCAAAACGCACCCTCAGTTCAGCATAAAGGAGTAGAAATCAAGATTTGTTTACATGAGGGGCCCCCCCTCTCAAAATGCTCTCACAATCTTTAGGGGCCACGCCCGAGTTTTTGCATACAGGGTGAAGCAATAAAGGAACGAGGAATTAGCCAGATATGTTGCTCGCCGCGTCCTCCGCGTAGTCTTCGGATGCGCTGCTCGCGTCGCTGTCGCCGTCGTTGATGCCGCCACCACCGTCACCGGCGCCGGCGTCCCCATCATCGACCACGTCGCCTCCGTCTGCGGCGACCACCACCGCGTCGTCCTCTGAAGTGAAGGCCCTGACCAACGCATCCACGTTGTCCTCTACCCACCGCGGCAGGTCGTCCCGGACGACCGTAGGTACGGGGGCGATGGCGGCGTCAAAAGCGAAGTTAGGGTTGGCGTTCAGGAGATGGCTGAAGACACGGGAGAAAGCGTGCTCGAGCAGGCCGCGACTCCTCTCTCCCACGAGCCGGCGAGCTTCGTCAGATCGGACCTCCAGGGTCACCACGTCGGTGAAGAAGCAGAGGTGACTGGCGTAGTCATTCACCTGAGGATGGGGGCGTTCGCGTCACAGACATGGCCCAGGGCAGTGTTGGCCCTGTTCCGAAGATCCTGAAGCATGGGAGCGTGAACGCGCTCCAGCGTCCGCCTCTCCAGCACTTCCTCACTGTTTTGCCGCGCGACGGCCTCGGCGTCATCAACCCGTTCCTAAAGCAAAAGCAGCTCGGCGCGGGCGTAGGCCAAGTCCGCCTGTGCCGCGGCCAGGGCGACGGCCGAGGCCTCCGCGCGCCTCTCTGCTTCAGCGAGCCTGGGCCTGAGGGCAGCGGCCCTGCCCGCATCCTCCGTTCCCGCGAGCTTCAACTTCAAGTCGTACCGACCTTCAAGATCCGCGCGAACCCGGGCCACCTGACGATCGACTTCCTCCTGGACCTTGGCCTCGCGAGCCCCGACGGCATCTTCCGACTGAGCAACTTGACGCTCCCTCGTCTCCAGTTGTTCGAGCTCAAGGCTGCGCTCCACGGCTTCCAGAGCCAGCGCCTCCTCACGCCTCCGGACCTCCTCTTCTTCTGCGAGCGTCCCCCTCAGCGACGCAAGGGCGGCTCTGCGCGCCTTCACCTGGCACTCGAGGGACGCACTCCAGGCTTGGAGCTCCCATGCGCGCTTCTCCGCAGCCTCGCTACAGTGGTCAGCCTCGCGAGCCTCCTCCAAGGCTCGGGAGCAAGCTTCGCGAGAAACCTTGAGGGACGCCTCGGCCTTCGCATTGTCAAGATCACGCTGGTAGCGGCCCGGGTTGACGGCCACCCTCCGCTTACGCCACTCATCCACCAGGCGAAGGCCTTCAGCCTCAAGACGCGACATCGACACCCGCAAGTTCTTCGCCCAGCCGACTCATCGCGCCCATCGCCTCCTGGAAGAGCTCATGACGAACGACGCTCCGCCCGCGCTCGGACTCCAGCGCATGCCCCACCTCGTCCTCCGCCCCCCGGGCTGCAGGCGGGGCGTGCGGTGGTGCCACCCCTCTCGGCAGGGGGCTGGGGCTGGTGCCGCTCCAGGCGCCGGCCCGACCTCTTGAGGGGCCCCGGCCAGTCGGGGCCCGCCGCTTGAAGAAGAGCTGTAGACCAAAGCCAACCAGCTGCCATCCATGACCAAAGGAGGGGCCCAAGGGATGCCCCCCAAGCTCCAAGCAGGACCATGAAGGAAGGACCACGGGGCCACAGATTCAAGGCACCAAGAAGGCAAGTGCACCCCCTCGGCCGGCCCCGCTCCGGGTGTGACGTGCAAGCTCGGGGTACTCAAGGCCGACAGGGGTGCCAAGGAAGGCGGGGATTGCTTCACGAGGGACCCAACGGCCCTGGCAAAAGGGGTCCTGAAGAGCTAGCGTCAGGAAGGAAAGCAGCAATCAAGAAATCACAAGGTGCAGTACTTACTCGTCGACAGCGAAGTACTTTCGCCGCTTCAACGGCCCGCATATGTTGTTGCTGCTCAAGGATCCTTTCCTCTTGCGGAGCTCCTCGAAGTCCAAGCAAAGCCGACCGAAGCGCTGGACGTGGCGGCCAGCGCGAGGCGAGGCCGAAGAAGAGCTTGGAGGGACAACTTCAGGGGTGCCCGACAGCGGTGAACAGTCGGGCGCCGTCTCACCACGACCTCCCAAGGCTTCCGGGGCTTTGACCTCGGGAACCACATGCTTTGTCGCCTCACTAACCGACACCCCAGGGGAGGGATCGCGAGCTCCCGAGGACGACGCCCCAGGATCACCATGCGGCATGTGCTCCTCGGCACTTGGGCCACCGGCCTCCGTCGGAGCTCGCCCTCCTGCACCCTCACTTGGGGCGAGCTCGGCATCGGCGGTGAGGAAGGGGACCACGTCGATAGGGTTCTTGCGGGGCCCCACCAGGCCGACCAGGCGCAGCCCCCACTCATCAAAGGAGGGCATGCTCTCGGCAAATTCGGCCTTGTTCTCGCAGCGGTACAGCAGACAGCTCTTCCTGGGCATGTCGTCCGGCAGAGGGGCACCCATCAGGACCGCAAGCACCGTTTGCCGTGTCTTAAGAGGAAGTCCCTCCTCCTGAAACCTCATATGGTCTTGACTGCTGAGCAAGGTCCACATCGGGCGGGAATGGCGCTGAAGCGGAGCGACTCGGCGCTTAACGAACTCCTTCACCACCATAGACGCAGTCACGCCGTGGTCCTTCAGCCTCCTCAGCCTGAGCCAGGCGGGAACGAGACGGGGGCTCGCGAGCCTCTGGTGGCCCCAACTGGAGTTGGGAACAGCAGGCCCTAGCGGAGCATGGAGCAGAGGGCTGAGCACACTGGCGTCGACGAACACCCATCGTGTCCGAAACTCGCTCGTGGATGGAGGAAGCTCAAAGTCGATCCCCGCGCCTGCTGTCGCGGCCACGTCCAGGAAGCTCAAGCACCCCGAGCTCTGCCGAGGGTCAGTCAGATGCAATGAGAAGAAATGGCGGAAGATGGACCGAGGGAGCGATGCCCACCATGGCTTCGCACACAAAGGCGAAGACGGCGAGAAGAGTCACAGATTGAGGGTCGAGATGCAGCATGTGGATCTGATAATGCTCGAGCACAGCGTTGAACAAGGCGGAGAAGGGAGGAATCAGGCCAGCCCAGAGGGCATCTATGAAGATTGGGACCTCAGTGGCTGCCAGAGCAATGCGAGGGCGAGACGTGGGCCAAGCTACCATCTCCCCCCACTCGTTGAAACTGGAAGCAAGAATGGGGCGCACCTTGTCCATGGCCTCGTCGTTGAGCACCAAGGATCGACCGACCGCAGGCTCGACGACCGGAGGCGCACTCGGCAAGGACAGGGGCTTCTTCCCCTTGTCTGCTTGTTTCGGCGCCATGGCGATGGAGCCAGCAGGAGGCAGGTCAGATTGGAGAGGAGAAGCAGAGTTTCGAGGAAGCAGAGAGATTGGGGAGGCAAGGCGCGGGCGACGGAGGAATAACTATGTAGGTTGCGGGGGCCACGTAGCCAGGAGGATTCTAAGGCTGCGTGGGGAAGCGGAGACGCCCACGTCCAATCAACTGCCACGCGTCGACCAAGGCCGCGGGCTATTGGGGCCCGCGGTGCACCGCACTTGCCCTTTGGCTTCGCCTCAAAGCCAAGCCCGAGCACGCCTTGGGCCCAGGGGCTACTATCGGCATTCTGGGAACGGGGGTCCCCAGACTTGCCTGCCTGCGGCCCACGGCGTGGCTTCGCTAGCAGGCCTGTACAGCCCATCTTCATCAACAAGGCATTCGAGACCCTCGCGAGGGGCCAAGCCTCGCGAGGCGGACGACGCAAGACCTCCTCAGGAGCGGCCTCACTAGGCTGCCTCGCGAGGAGCGGAGATATCAAGGCGGGGCAAACCTTGCGAGGCTCTCATGACGTGAGCCATGACAATCGACACCAGGTGGGCGCCAGGCGGGTGCCAGCGCGCGCAGCGTCCTCGTTTCCTCTTTGGTGCCAAGGTGGCAAGCGCAGGCGCGGAGTACCAAGGCATCAGGCAAAGGTTTCCATATCAGTGCAACGAGACCAAGACCAGCAGGCCAGCAGGATGGAGGTCACCGTGGAGCCCAAGACGGCGTCATCACCAGAGCCCTTTCGCAGGCGAAGACCGCTTTTGTCAGGATAGTTTGTACTAGCTGTCCCCATTCAAATTGGCCGCCGTTGTTGGCTCCCTTCCCGCTCAATATTTGGGAAGATGACCAGGGCCTCTATAAATAGGACTAGCCACCACCAAAGGAGGCAGCTTGATCTCATCTAATTGAGAGCCTTCCCTTAGCCACACCGAACACAAGAACACCTCAACCTCGGGAGGCAATTCTTCCCCTTGTACTGTTCATCATCAGCCCGAGAGGCAATCCACCACCACCACACTGGAGTAGGGTATTACACCACAACGGTGGCCCGAACCAGTATAAATCTTGTGTCTTTCTGTGTTGTGAGTTCGTCGAGTTCATCCGCGAGATCTTAGCGAGCTAGGGAGTAGATCGGTAGGAGGGAAAGAACTTCCGCACACCCCAGAGTTCGAACCTTAAGGGTTTTGCCGGAACCCGAGATCCGACAGATCCTTTCTTTTTGAGAGCTTGCTTAGTGATCTATCGTTGTAATCGTGTGCAAGATATATAATAAAGTTTAGTTTGAGTTTTTGCTTTCTTTACTTTCATATGGCAATAAAAAGAAAGGATACAAACAAAAGAAAGGAAATAAAAGAAAAAGAGCATATGCTAATCTTATGGTAGGTGATGGCACCACATAAGGAAAAGTATAAAAGTAGGAAATTTTATTAGAGATTGACAAACATAGCATTGGTCAATGATGCAACTCATGAAAGAATTAATAAGGGAAGAGAAGATTCACATATAAATACACTATCCTAGAAATTTTTTGTGATTGTGAGCCCCCATCAAATTATTATATGCCAAAATTGTTGACGTTGGACAAGGAAGACAACGTAATGATTTATGTTTGTTCATATTCACATAGAAGTTATATTGTCATACATCCTTCAACATGTGGTGCTTGCCCTTATCTTTGCTAGCCAAAATTTCCGCACTAAGTAGAGATACTACTTGTGCATCCAAAAACTCTTAAACCCAAATCTTATTTTCAATAGTCCACCATATCTACCTAGGGATTGAGCAAGATCCCTCAAGTAAGTTGTCATCGGTGCAAAAAGGCAATAAAATTGCTTCTAAATGTGTGAGATCATTTAGTGTAAGAGAAAATTGAGCGTTGCACGAACTTGTGATGGTGAAGAATAAAAGCGACAGACTGCATAATAAAGGTCGCTATCACAAGGGGCAATGCAACGTGATGTTCTTTTGCACTAAGGGGTTGAGCATACAAACAAATAAGCACATGGCAACCTCTGCTTCCCTCTGCGAAGGGCCTATCTTTTACTTTTATGTATTTACTTTTATGCAAAGAGTCAAAGTTTCTTCTCTCTATTCCTTTTTATAATTCTCTCTTTTAGCAAGCATCATGTGGTGAGGAAAGATCTAGGCACATATGTCCAGTTGAATATGGGTGACAAGAGTTATTATTGTTGACATCACCCTTGACGTGAATACGTTGGGAGGCGAAACTATAGGCCCCTATCTTTCTATGTGTCCGGTTGAAACGTTTTGCTCATGTGTATGCGGTGAGTGTTAGCAGTCATAGAAGACTATATGATGGTTGAGTATGTGGACTTGCCTAAAGGCTCCGATACGTGACCGTTCCTGAAAAGATGATGAATTGTAGTTGCAAAGTTGACTGAGAATATAATTTGTCGGTTTCTATAGAGTTTATGCTTTATACTTCGATTGTGTGATGAACTATTACTTATTCATCAGAAGTTTATGAAAAGCTCTATGATAAAAGACTTATGTTTAAATTTGTTGCTATTATAATAATCTACATGATGCTTCTATGTCCGTATTTTGTTTTTATCGACACCTCTCTCTCTAAGCATGTGGACATGTTTTTCGATTTTGGTTTTCGCTTGAGGACAAGCGAGGTCTAAGCTTGGGGAGTTGATACGTCCATTTTGCATCATGTTTTCCTACTGTTATTTATGATGTTTTATGCATAATAATGCTTTTTGAGTAATTCTAATACCTTTTCTCTTATAATTTGCAAGGTACAGACAAAGAGGGAGAATTCCGGCAACTGGAAATCTGGACCTGGAAAAGCTACGTCAGGCTACCTATTCTGCACAACTCGAATCAAGCTGAAACTTCATGGAGAATTTTTATGGAATATATGATGAATATTGGAGCAAATAACTACCAGAGGAAGCCCACCAGGTGGGCACAACCCACCTGGGCACGCCAGGGAGCCCAGACGCGCCCTGGTGGGTTGTGCTCACCCAGGCCCACCTTCGGTGCCCATCTACTGGTATATAGGTCATTTTGACCTAGAAAAAATAAGGAGAGGACTTTCGGGACGGACTGTTGCCGTCTCGAGGCGGAACTTGGGCAGGAGCACTTTTTCCCTCCGGTGCAGCGATTCCGCCGGGGGAACCTCCCTCCCGGAGGGGGAAATCATCGTCATCATCCTAACCAACAACTCTCCCATCTTGGGAAGGGCAATCTCCATCAACATCTTCAATAGCACCATCTCAAACCCTAGTTCATCTCTTGTGATCAATCTTGTTACCGGAACTATAGATTGGTGCTTGTGGGTGACTAGTAGTGTTGATTACATCTTGTAGTTGATTACTATATGGTTTATTTGGTTGAAGATTATATGTTCAGATCCAATATGCTACTTAATACCCCTCTGATCTTGAGCATGATTATCATTTGTGAGTAGTTACTTTTGTTCTTGAGGTCACGGGAGAAATCATGTTGCAAGTAATCATGTGAACTTGATATGTGTTTGATATTTTGATAGTATGTATGTTGTGATTCCCTTAGTGGTGTCATGTGAACGTCGACTACATGACACTTCACCATATTTGGGCCTAAGGGAATGCATTGTGGATTAGCAATTAGATGATGGGTTGCGAGAGTGACAGAAGCTTAAACCCTAGTTTATGTGCTATTCCGTAAGGGACCGATTGGATCCAAAAGTTTAATGCTATAGTTAGAATTTATTCTTAATACTTTTCTCGTAGTTGCGGATGCTTGCGGGAGGGTTAATCATAAGTAGGAGGTTTGTTCAAGTAAGAACAGCATCGAAGCACCGGTCCACCCACATATCAAATTATCAAAGTAGCGAACACAAATCGAACCAACATGATGAAAGTGACTAGATGAAATTCCAATGTACCCTCAAGAACGCTTTGCTTATTATAAGAGACCGTTTTGGCCTGTCCTTTGCCTCAAAAGGATTGGGCTACCTTGCTGCACTTTTGTTACTACTACCGTTACTTGCTCGTTACAAATTATCTTGCTATCAAACTACTCTGCTACCTACAATTTCAGCTTGTCATTACCTTGCTGAAAACCACTTGTCATTTCCTTCTGCTCCTTGTTGGGTTCGACACTCTTACTTATCAAAAAGAGCTACAATTGATCCTCTATACTTGTGGGTCATCAGTTTACCACCCGGCTCAAAATTCTTCCGTGACGTGCTGCATTTCTTTAAGCTTCATCCTCAAGACATCAGGCCCAATTCTGTGTCAAACATCTGCAACTTCCAAGTATTCTGTGAAGTATATCTTCAAGAGGAGCCCACTGTCGAACTATTCAGAGAATTCTACTACCTGACCGCCAGACTGAGTTTACGGACGGGCCCAGCCTGGAGTTAGGGGGTATTTCAATTTAGAGGCAAAAATAAGCCACGTTTCCTGCTGCCGCACCAATCTAGCCATCCTAAAGATTGGAACCAAACTAGGTTCTATTGCAAAGACACCTCTCTAGAAGGTGAAAATCCACTGCCGGATTATCGTGAAAACCGGCTTAGCAACAGACATCCTCTCCCAGAGCGGATCAGCACGGAAGAATGGGCCAAGTACATGCCTGCATTTTCAAAGATCAAGGCCTTGATGGCCAATGGTTTAACCGGAGTTGACCTGGTTCGTTGCTGGGTCGCATGGAGGATCTTGCCCTTAAGCCGCCGGTCCGGCTTAATGTGCGAGTATACCGGCGACGTCAAAGATCCACTGCGTTACTCCTCAATCCTTTTGTATGATAAGTTACTGGGACGGCTTATACAGCACCAGGCAACCCCACCGTCCTATCCAAGCATAGCGCCAAAGAAGAATTTTCTGTTGTTCATAAGAGCAAGTGGAAATTGGACTTGGAAAGCTATGCTCAGTTCAATGCTCAGGAGATTCATTCCGGTTATCTAAACCGCCTTCACACCAGCCGTGACTTTGAAGCCGGCCTGGTTAACCTCATGAAGGAGCGTTTTGAGGTAAACATTGCAATCTTCTTCATATAAGTATATCTCTGCCAGCCGCCAAGTCTACTGGATATGATAGAATTGAATATGTTGTAGACTTTAGATAGCCTCTTTAATCTTACATTCATGTCATGACATGTCATAGTTGCAGAACCAAAACAAGTAGCCCCCAAGGACTGGCTTAAGCTGCATAGCTGAAGCCAGGACTTCAAATTGTAGTTCTCAACTTCAGATATGTAGCTCCGAAGGGCCGGCTTAAACTGACAAGTTAAGCCGGGACATCAAATAGTAGTCCTCAGTTTTGCACCTGTATCCCCCAAGGGCCGGCTTAAACTGACAAGTTAAACCGGGACTTCAAATAGTAGTGCTCAGTTTTGCACCTGTAGCCCCCATGAATCGGCTTTAACTGAAAAATGTAGCCGGGTAAGTAGAGATTTTGTCGTCAAAAGAGCAACACACATTAGCCCCCAAGTGCCAAGTAAAATACTTGTATTATGCTTGGGACTTTAAATAAGATGATCATCATCATGTCATACTACCTATCTTTTGCATGTTGCAGGCTGAACTAAATATGAAGGAATCCCAAGTCAATGATCTGAGGCAAAACATTCAAACCCAGCAATCTGATACTTCTAAGGCCAAATCAGAGCTGAAGACCGCTTTGGAAGACATAGAAAAACTGAAAAAGGACTTCAGTGCTGAGAGAACTGGCTGGGAGACCGAGGTGGCTTTGTTAAAGAGAGCAGAAGATGCTGAGGCTACTCCTAAACCGGTGACTAACGAGTTATCCCGTTTAAGATAGCAAATCAACAACATGACAGCTACCATCTTTGCTAAGTAATAGAATACTTCAACTTGTATCATCAGTGCATCACAATCATTGGCCGGTTTATCAATACCTTTGCTGATGCAGGCTCCAGAAGCTCCAAGCTGGGTGAAGACATGCGCATAAGGCTTAAAGCCGTATATACCCTTGTGGAGGAGTTGTACACTGGTGCTCAACGGGCTATTTCTGCTGCCTGCCATAAGAAGCAACCACCTTCCCTCATCAAGGAAGTGTTGGAGAAGTTGTCTATGCTGCCACAAAGGGTTGAGGAATTAAAGCGATCAGCCGCCAGAGACAGTGCCATCACCGCCCTGAGCCAGGCAAAAGCATGGCAAGCAGAACTTGACCTAGAGGATATATCCATCGGCTGCCCCAGTTTAAAAGAAGATGGGTCTCCCTTCAACGCCGATGACTTCACCAAAATAGTAAGGGAGATGTGTCCTTGGGCAAGCAAACTGGCTGAGGAGACAGACCTCTCCAAGTATCACCCGGTTTATGATGCTGAGAACACTAAAGTGAATGCGTCGGTTCATGAAGTTGTGGACCTTATCCCGCCTACACGTAAGCACACCTTTGCTTCTTAAATCGATCCATCAAGCCTTATAGATGATGAAGCTGTGTTTAGAGCTTTGACCGGGATCAACTGGGCCACACTTGACTTCCAGCCAATGGGTGAAGAGGAAGAAGAAGAGCCGATGCAAGATAACCCGGAATCTTCAACACGCCAGGGCCAAGACAACTGATCCAAGGACCGGCTTATTGTCCACAGCATGGGATGTTGTGTGCATCAAAAAACGCTTATTCTTTTGGGCCATTCGCTGCCTTGTAAAAGGCTAGATGAAAACCATGATCTGTCATGCCATCGTGCATGTTTATTGTGATAACACTTTAAACCGCCGATCTTGATATGGGCAGATCTGTTGTTTCTGCTCACAATATTACCAATCATACAGGTCATACTTATCATATTCCCTGCACACAAATAGATAACAAGTTCCCTGGCGGTTTACCCCAAGGCGGGTCATAATGTCCCATATAAAATCCGCTGGAGACTGTATAGTCCATAACCAGGGCAGGTTATCAAAACCTCGCATATTCATATAACAAGTAAATAACGAACCTGTGAAATTTGTTCATACTGTCAGCTTACCACGCCATATGCAGCAAGGGTAACAGCCCAAAGACTGAGAGCGCAGCGCTCTAAGTGAACAATCAAAACATATTGGCGACTTATTGTCCAAAGCCAGGTCAGGTTATCAAAAACCTCGGATATGCTCAAATATGAGCCATAGAGATTAAGGCGACATGGCCTGAATCGTTTTAAACCATATGTCAATATGGTACAAAAGATGAACCCAAAAAATGTTCAAATAAAATATCAAACCAGAAAAAACAAGGCTTTCATAGGCTGCCAAACCTTAATATCAAGTGCTATTCAAGGACCGCACAACCACTGAGCTAATCCTTTATTCAAACCTGTAAGCCGGGCCTCACATGACCAATCGCCGTTTTAACTTTGACAAGTTCAGGGTCTTTATAAGAGTGACTTTCAAGAGTTCGGCGAATCATTCCAGGATTATCTCGGCGGAGTGGCAGACATACAAAGGCAGGATAACCCGGATTTTCGGTGAATACACCTGGCGTCCAAGCCGATCAAAAGGGTAAATATAGCTATGTTCATTGAACAGGAATCCCCCAAGTGACCTTAAACAAGCCATCTAGGCAGGTTACCTATGTTTGAACTGTACACTGTAACAAGCTCTCTTTGGTAACCTTATATCTTGGGCAGAAAAAACCCCAAGTCATTTGCAACCAGGCGTATAAGCCGGATCAAAGGGTAGTCATAGCTATGCTCGATGAGCAGGAAGCCCCCATGTTATTTGTAACAAAGCGTGCAAGCCGGATCAAGAGGGTAGTCATAGAGATGCTTAATGAGCAGGAAGCCCCCAAGTGATCTTATGAATTGATAATAAAGACTCAGATTCTCAGAAATGAAACGACAGAGGCCCTGAATTATCAGGATGTCAACTTTATTATACTAATCATAATATATACATTGGTAGAAGTATGTACATCACAAGAGCCGGTGGCTCAGGTGTAATAAGGTCGAAGATGAGCAATGTTCCACGGTCGGCGGGTCTCCTCCTCAGCCTTGCGTGAGTCCTTGTGATCTCAAATATCAATGAGGTAGTATGACCCGTTGTTCAGATTTTTGCTGACCACAAAGGGGCCTTCCCAAGGTGGGGACAACTTGTGCATGTCTGTTTGATCCTGGATGAGCCGGAGCACCAAGTCACCTTCTTGAAAGGTCCGGGTTTTAACCCGGCGGCTATGAAAACAACACAGATCCTGCTGGTAAATCACCGAACGAGCCGCCGCAAGGTCACTCACCTCATCCAGGAGGTCAAGAGCATCCTCACGTGCTTTTTCATTATCAGCTTCAACATAAGCCGCCACACGGGGCGAGTCGTGACGGATGTCACTGGGAAGAACCGCCTCTGCTCCATAAACCATGAAGAAAGGCGTGTAACCCGTAGATCTGTTGGGGGTAGTATTGATACTCCATAGCACTGAAGGAAACTCTTCCACCCAACAACCCGGCGTCCTCTGCAAAGGGACCATAAGCCGGGGTTTATGCCTCTCAAAATTTCTTGATTGGCTCTTTCAGCTTGACCATTGGACTGGGGTGGGTGATACGTCTCCAACGTATCTATAATTTTTGATTGTTCCATGCTATTATATTATCTGTTTTGGATGTTTTATATGCATTAATATGTTATTTTATATGATTTTTGGGACTAACCTATTAACCTAGAGCCCAGTGCCAGTTTCTGTTTTTTCCTTGTTTTAGAGTTTCGCAGAAAAGGAATACCAAACGGAATAAAACTTTCACAATGATTTTTCTTGGACCAGACAACACCCAGGAGACTTGGAGTGCAAGTCAGAAGAGCTACGAGGCAGCACTACAAAAAAAAGACACATCTGTGAAATTTTGGGCCGAACGAAAACTTTTCTGTCATACTTATGACACTTCTATGACGATAATTGTGACAAAACTCGGTATCATCATAGATGTGGTGGGGTCCTACTTCTATGACAAAAAATCATGACAGAAAATGCGCTTTTTGTCCTGGGCGGGCCAGAGACGCAGCTGCATGACATTCTTTGGGCCGTCCATGACGGAAAAAACCGTGGTAGAAGCGAGGGCGAGGAAAATATCGGGGTGTTCCCGGTTACGGTGGGTGGTCGGGGCCGAGCGATGCACGTTTCTCTCGTACACGCACACGCGTGGGTGCGAGGCATTGGGCTCTAACTGAACCCGAGCGAGGCTTTGGGCTCTAACTGAACCCGAGCGATTGCACTGCAGGCTACGCGTTACTGAACCCGAGAGATCGATCGATGGCTGTTAATTGAACCCGATCGAGCGATTCCTTCACTACTGCTACTAACTGAAGCCGATCGATGCTGCCTCTGGATGAACAGTGAGTGTTGCTGGGGGTTTGGATGAACAGTTCCCGGTGGGGGTGGATGAACAGGACCCTGTGGTGTTGCCTCTAGATGAACAGTGAGCGTTGCTTGGGGGGTTTGGATGAACAGTTCCTGGTGGGGGTGGATGAACAGGACCTCGATCGATCGAGCCAGTTGGGGCTGGATGAACAGGACCCCGTGGAGGGCTGGATTAACAGGACCACCCCGTGAAGGGCAGGATGAACAGTAGACGGTGGAGGCCTGGATGAACTGTAGCCCGTGGAGGGGTGGTTGAACAGGAGCCCGTGGAGAGGGCTGGTTGAACAGTAGCCGGTGGAGTAGCGCGCGGTGGAGGCTGGATGAACAGGATCCCGTGGATGAACAGTCGCAGGTGGAGGCTGGAGGAGGTCGACGGTGGATGAACAGTAGCCCATGGAGGCTAGAGGGGGTCGACGGTGGAGATGAACAGTATCCCGTGGAGTCCCATTTTACGCCACACCACACCCCTCCCAATCAACAGGACCCCGTTTTGACTGTAGCGCTCCAACACAAGTCTGTTTCCTCCGTTTTGCGGTATGCCACACCCCTCCCGATCAACAGGACCCCCGTTTCGACCGTAGGAGGTCCGTTTCCTCCGTTTTGCGGTACGCCAGACCCCTCCCGATGAACAGGATCCCGTTTCGACCATGGCCGGTCGAACACAAGGTCGTTTCCTCCGTTCTGCGATACGCCAGGCCTCGTTTCCATCAGCTGTTCCGTCCAAGCCCTCCCGATGAACACGACTCTCCTTTCAGGGTTGGAAGCAAATCCATGTGGGAATCTCACACGTGACAGGACCTTGCAGAATTCTTTTCTTTTTACCTTCTCCAAGACATACACAGCTGGTGCCATATCCCGTGGTTTACCTTCATCTTGCACCCGCAAATCCTGTCTGATACCCAGGTGTGTCAAATCGATCCTAGATTTTAAGGTATCTTTCGTCTTGCCTTCAATATTAAGAAGTGTGCCGATAATGCTGTCACATATATTTTTCTCGATGTGCATCACATCAAGATTATGCCGCAGATCCAAATCTTTCCAATACTCCAAGTCCCACAAAGTGGACCTGCGGGTAAACAATAATCTCTCTTCCGCCCTGCCACGCTTCCTTTTCCCGCTACCATTATCAGGATGGTTTCCTGTTGTAATATGCCTGACCTTCTCTAATTCCACTTGCAACTCATCGGCGGTGAGCCTCTTTGGCGCATCACGGTTTTCATGCTTTGCATTGAACACATGTCTTTGGTATTTTCTAGGATGCGGCTTGTCCTTGGCAAGGAAACGGCGATGTCCAATGTAACAGATCTTGCTAAGTATTGCATATGACAGCGGATTCCTGTCACAGCGAACACATGCATTGTAACCATGTGTGGTTCGCCCTGACATAGTGCCCAAAGCCGGATAATCATGGATGCACCAAATTATAACAGCACGCAAAAAGAAATCAACTGGTGGGCTACTATATAGGTCTCGAGTGAGAACACCCCTCCATAGCTGTTGAAGTTCCTCCACAAGAGGCTCCATGAACAAATCAAAATCCTTTCCAGCACTTTTTGGACCTGGGATGAGCAAGCCCATCATGTAGTTTGATTCTTTGGTGCAGACATTTGGAGGCATGTTGTAAGGGATAACAAGCACTGGCCACATGCTATATGTGGCGCTCTGGTGGCCAAATGGGTTAAATCCATCTGAAGCTAAGCCAAGTCTAATGTTTCTCGGGTCAGCAGCAAACTTTTCGTGCTTCTGATTGAAGCTTTTCCACTCACTACCATGTGATGGATGGCTCATTACATTCTGATCTCTGTACTCCTGGTTCCTAGAATGCCACAGTACATCCTCTCTTGTTTCAACATCATGAAACAACCTCTGCAATCTTGGTGTAATTGGAAAATGTCTCAGAACATTATGAGGAATCCTCTTCACAGCATCGCCATCTTTCCATCTTGATGATTTGCATTTCGGGCATTCACTTAAGTTGGCATAATCCTTCCGGAACAGAACACAATTATTCTTACAAACATGGATCATATCATATCCAATTCCAACTGCACGAAGGAAATTCTTCATTTTACTGTAGGTGTGTGGCAGCTCAGACGCATCTGGGAAAGCTTTGCGGAAAGCAGCCAACATCGCATCGAATGATTTGTTGGTCATCCGCTCAGATGTCTTCACCTGAAGAAAGGTGACCATAGCTGAGAGTACTGACAGCTTATTTCCTGGGGTGACAGCCACGTTGCATTGTTCCAACATGCGGGCCCACCGTTTTTCTTCTGCAGGTGAAAGTTCATGGAATGCACGAGCATTTCGTAGCATTGTTTCAATGTTGGTCAAACTCACTGGCTCCGCCACCACCTCCTCCTCCTCCTCCTCCTCCTCTTCCACCTGAGCATCAGGCAGATCAAGATGGTGATCTGCTGCTTCCATGTAGTCAATAACATTGACGTTCACAGCTTCACCATGCTGAACCCACCTAGTATATGTGACCGACATCCCATACAAGTGTAGATGATTTTGCACAGTTGACTGGGGTCTTGTAACTGAATTCATACAACTGCTACACGGGCAGAGCACATCTGATTTCGGACCACCGTACTCAGCTCTGATAAAGTTCATGAAGTTTTCAACCCCCTCGACATATGCAGCAGAGAATCTTCGAGCATAAGTTATCCAAGTCATGTCCATCTGTTAGGCATACAAATTAGTTCTTCTACTAGATATTACAGGAAAAACATATATGCTTTTTTATGAAGTCCAGAAGAAAATACCTAGGTCGATGTCTAAAGCTATGGCAAGATATTTGGACGAGCAGATCTAAGTAACGAAATATATGTAAAGCTAATTCAGCAAACAGATTTGAGTGCTAAATTATGGCAGGCTGTTTCAGCAGTCAATGAGGCTGAGCACACAGCCATCAAACTATCGAAGGCCATCGCAACAACAAAGATCGAGTATAAACGGTGTAGAGCTATTTCACCTAACAGATTGGCTACTAGACCATGGCAATCTACGTCACAATAAATATATGGCAGGATATTTTAGCAACTAATCGACCTTGGCATGCCATCTCAGCTAAGCAGATTGAGTGCAGAACAGGGCAAAGAAGCTTCTTAAGCAGAGCATATTGACTGTAAACTACTTCGGTAAACAGTGAGATTAACAGCGTATATCAGCTAACATTCAGCGCTACACCGACATGCACGGGGCCTCAGTCTAGAATGTGCGTACCATGGGAGAAGCTGACCGCCGTGCGTCTCCACACGAACATCGCCAGCGGTGGCGGCACTGACCGCCGTGCGCCTCCACAAGAACGTCGCCAGCGGCGCGGCTAGAGGACGACAGTCTACGAGAGCGTACTGTGGGAGAGAGAGGATCGCCGTGCGTCCCCTTGATGAACCGCGGCACCGACGTATCGGCATGGCGGGGAGGGCGGCTTTGGTGGAGCGAATGGAGTGGAGGGGGCGGGGGGAGGGGGTTGGGGAATATTATTGGCTAGTTGGACGAAGGGCGGTTGAATCTAGGATTTGGGGGGGGATTTTTGGGTGGGGGGAGGATTTTCGCGCGGTGGGCGGGGGGAGTTTGGCGCATGGTCGGTTTCTCCAAGTGCAGTCCCACGTGTCAGTGAAGAGGCAAGCCGAAGCGCGTTCCATTTGCGTGAGCCGTGTGTAGGACCGAACGTGTCTGGGGTGCAATGCGACCGCGACAGGGGTGCTGTGAGTGTACCGCCTTTTTCCTTTTAAACTAGGTGCTTCGCCCCCTCAAAAAAACTTGTTGCTTCGCGCGATCCATCGATACTACTACTAGTAATCCGGTAATCCCGATTAAAACGGCGCAGCCGGGTCTTTTCCCGCGCAATATGCTGGGAGGTTGGCTTAGTCGGGTTTTTTAGGACGAGTAATGCTACACCTACGTAGTCCGAGTTACGTAATTAACATAATGTGAAACATGTGAGCTGTTGATTGTAGATTGGGGGGAGGGAGGGGCCCACCACCATGAAAATCAGGGGAGGAGAGAGAGAGGCAATTTAGTTAACCCTTTCGTAGGTTCCCACATAGATGTAGAAAAATGTGAAATGCGTGAATGTGCATTTGCAGATAAGGCCTTCCCTCGTTCATCCTTTTCTCCCACAAGATCTTGATCTTCCATGCAACGCACGGGCATCTTGCTAGTACTCCTACAATATACTATATTATTGTGAAAGTTCATATACACCGGCCGAGATTAATGCAAACACGGCAGATTTTCATTACATTTTGAACTTTTATAGGACAGAAAAATAAAAAGAAACCCGACCCTAAACCTATTCTACGGCGGCGACCGACGTCCTCCATCTGCGATCTCCATGTACGGGGGCGGGGTTCAAGACCCGTGAAGTGAAGGTGCGGTCTCCGGCGAGGAAAAGTAGAACACGGGAGACGGACCGGCCAGTTGGCACACCATGCCCTGCCGCCTCCCATGCCCTACTCATCCTCGGAGGAGTCGCCGACCTCGGCGGTGCCGGACGTTGGACGGCGGCAAGTAGGACGTGTGGCTGACGGTGCTCCCGTCGTCGGCCGCCAGCGTGGCCACCGCTTGTGCGGCGACTTGAGCGAGGGCGGCGACCTCGAGCTCCATCCCCGAAGACAAGCTCTCCCGCAGAGCGTTCGCGCTTGTGGTCATGGCGGATGTGGTGCCAGGTAGGAGGATGATGCGCTATGGTGTGGAGGTTGCTGGGCGTTGCCGCTTTAAGTAGCGCATTCCGGTGAGGCCAAGCGTCCTGGTGCGTCATTAAGTCGCCGGAGTTGGTTCCTCGGGCACCGAGCCTCTGAACGACGGCATACGGACGGACGGCATGAATGCGGGCAGCTGGCGCCGACTGGGAACGCACCACGCGACGGCACGAGGGACGAGGGTTTTTCGTGTGCCAGGGTAGTCAGCTGCGGTCGTGGCAATGTTGGAGATGCCCTTTGCTCACATGCGATCGACGCATGTCATTGAAAAAGCAAGACGACCCGGCATGGTCTCAGGTCCTGAGGATGCAGTTGGCCGCCCTACACTACTCCGCGGACGCGTCCCGGTGCCCCGTGCATCCTTGACGAGTCGGGTGTTGGGGTGTGTTTGGATTGTGGCCAAAGTGCACCTTACCAAAATTTTGGTCATGACCCAAAGATTGGTCTTTGCTTGTATGGTTGCCATTTTTTGTTTGAGGTTTTGGTCATGACCCAAAAATGGATGGTTGCCATTTTTGGCATGCCAATGAACTCTAGCCAACTCTAGTTCATTTTTCTTGCGATGTCGGCCAAATCATGGGCAACCAAAACCTCAACCAAAATTTTGGCTACCCAATGCTTTGATGGGGAAACCTTGGGCACAAACCAAAAAGACTGTTGGTCGTGCCACAACACTAACGCCACCCTCGGCACACTGAAACCGACCGTGTCTAGCGACGATGAGCGTGTCGCTCACCGTGGTCGCCGTGTCCAGAGGCGGTGCTGGAGCTGCGCCACGTTGTTGGCCCCCACGACCCACATGAACGGTTGCTGGTGGCGAGGAGGTCGTGGGCCAGCTCCTCCATTGGACTAGTTTGCGCTACGTCGTCCCGACTGGTGTGCCCCACATGTCGGTTTCCCTGCTTTCCCGACCATATTCGAGCGTCAGTGCTCCGCATTGCGCATTAGGCCTTTCACTATGTAGGCCAAGCGAGACAACTGATTGTTTATTTGAGCCGTTCAAGTATAATCATGTGGCGTTTGCTTTTTCTCATTCCTCTCCAACCCTCTTCTCCATCGATCATGTGGCCCTCCGGTCGAGTCCATCCTCCCGCATGCCTCATTTGAACATTCCGCCGAGTATCATTCGCATGTGGGCCTAGGCCATGCTTGTATTTCCAATGTTTATTTGTAATTTGTCCGACATGCATACAAACAAACGGTTCGTTTGAAGTTTCACTTTGCCTCCACTATGTGTCGCTTCGCGTCTTAGTTTTGACATCCCATTCGGTTCATGCCCCGACACATGTTGACGAGATCGATTGATGTTCAGAGATCAATTGCGTGTTGTGCAAGGAGATAAAGGTTTGGTCTATTTCTATGATAGAAATGACCCGCGGGGGGGGGGGTCTGTGGGGATCAGAGGGAGTATATTGTACGTTCATAAGTGAAACGAACGTATTGTACCCACCCTAGTCCTCTTTCAATTGATCTCCGGACCCCGAGATGAAATCGAGAGAGAACGAGTGGGGGCATGTGTGATACCTAAGGCGGATTCAAAATTTTGAACCGGTGATCATAGCATCCGCAAATCATATATAAAGGGTATTCAATGTTCGTTTCGTTTTTGAACGTACAATATACTCCCTCCTATGATCCTATCCTTTCTAGTTTACATATAAGTTTTATGTGTAGTCAAAGTATC
The DNA here is from genome assembly GCF_018294505.1 of Triticum aestivum. Taxonomy (NCBI): domain Eukaryota; kingdom Viridiplantae; phylum Streptophyta; class Magnoliopsida; order Poales; family Poaceae; genus Triticum; species Triticum aestivum. The sequence goes on from NC_057799.1 coordinate 195,135,355, forward strand.
TCTACTTTGATAAAAAAAAGTATCAACATTCAACAACGCCCAATCAATATTGTTAGATTCGTACGTACTCCTAGATTTGTACTCGAGATGGTTTCCAATTTGTTTTCAACCACGTGAATGTGCTTGTTCTCGCGCATGCTCTTCCTACTAGGATTTCGCCACGTATAGCTAGTCCAATAGTAACTTTTTTTAAGCTCCCTGTCCAATAGTACTAGTGGAGTACTGACAACATCTGTACTATAGTATGCAGTGCTCATAGTTGTACGGCCTATGTGGAGGAGAGAGATGTGAAAAAGTAAGGGGAGTGAGCTCTCATGCAAGAGCCTAGCTATATACGCATTCCTAGTTAAATACATACAATAAATATGAAGAAATAGATGGAGAGGAGATGGAAAAAAGTACTAATACAATAGCCAACCTTATTTTTTTGCGGGAAATAGCCAACCTTATAGCCCACACTACTGTATGAGTGCATATAATAAATGATGGCTATAGATGACATGGCAGTTCCTTATAGCCATCGACTGGCTATATTATTAACCATGCTCAAATGCATTTTTCAAAACCGCATTTGACTATTGACAAGATTAATAGCACATGAGATGTATAATGTGAAAATTATATCATTGGAAGCTCCTTTCACATACGTATCCCGGCCTTACCCTCCCATCCGGTCACTTACTGGCGGACCCCATGCTTTCTAGGCCCCGCATGTCAGTTACTCAATGGGTTCGGCCACGTCAGGGGATCCTCATCTGTAGTATACTCCCTCTGTTTTTTACTCCGCATAAAATGACGTGGGCGGGGGAGGGGGAGGGACGTTGGTTTGCTCTCAACTGCGGTCCCACAAGCGAGCGAAAATGCAAGACGAAGCGCGTTCCATTCGGTGAGCGACGTGCAGGGTCCAGCGTGCCGGGCTGCAACGCGAATGCGACAAGAGCGATGTACAGTCAAAACCGATTGACCGGTCGTCATCGGAACCACTATTCACACCAGAACCTTCGCTGCTCGGCCTATGCCAGCCACTGCCCTAAAACCACACCTAATCTCCAGCCCCTTCCCCCACCTTTCGATCCCCTAGCCTGCATCAAGCGTCCCCTAGTTCGCCGGTAAGCCATGGTGCGCTGCAAGATCACGTACTACAAGATGCTGACGCCGGAGCGCCGCGCAGAAATCGCGGCGGCGGTCGGTGCCAGAGACCTCCGTTCCCAAGCTCACTTTCCGGCGGGCCAATCCTCGAGTTCTCTGGAACCAAGCTACAAGGAGGAGGAAGCCGATCCAATGTCCATGGCGGAGGTCGCGGTGCAGAAGGCCCCCGATGGGTATGAGATGATGGACGTCGACTTCGTGCCGGCGTCCGAGCCCCCCATGGTGCAGGCGGACCAGCGGTTCAACCTGGCGATACTAAAGGAGGACCGGGAGGCAGAGGCTCAACTCGACGCGGAGCGCGCGCATGCCGCTGCCATCGAGGCTCTCCTGTAGGCGGAACCGGATGTCGTGGATGTGAACCGGGCGGCGGAGGCTCAACTTGAGGCGGAGTGCGCGGATGCCGCTGCCATCGACGCCCTCCTGCAGGCGGAACCGGACGTCCTGGACTTGAACCGGGCGACAGAGGCTCAACTCGATGCGGAGCGCGCGGATGCCGCTCTCATTGAGGCCCTCCTGCAGGCGGAACCGGACATCCTGGACTTGAACCGGGCGGCGGAGGCTTGACTCGACGCGGAGCGCGCGGATGCCGCTGCCATCGAGGCCCTCCTGCAGGCGGAACCAGACGTCCTCGACTTGAACCGGGCGGTGCTCTCGTCCGTGCAGAGCGCCCGCACGCTCCGCGTGAATGAGTAGCTGGAGGCCGAGGACAACCACGGTGCGGAGACACACGTCGGCAGCTACGGCTGGTTCGTGCCGGCAGCCAAAGACGACAAGGCCGTCTCGTTCCGCGAGCAGTGATAGTTTTTCTTTATGTTGTTGTTTTTATTGATCTTTTGTTGTGTAAAAACATATATTGTTATGCAAGTCGCCTGACTTGGGTTAGTCTACCATTTTAGGCGGTTGGATGAATATCCTACGTCTCCTAACCCTTCTTCCTCACCTCTTCTTCTTCCCCAACAGACCACCGCACGGGCCGTACGGATACTCCCCAACATGCGGTAAATTATGTGTCAGCGGTAGGATGGCTGAGTTTGGTTTGTTCACATGCGACAACATGTGTCAGTGAGGGTGAGTTCCCTTGGTTGGGTTTACGGCGTGCAGGAGCGACTGTGCATGTGAGGGTGCGGTGCGACCGCCGCGTGCAGGAGCGACCGTGTGAGGGTGCGGTGCGACCGCGACAGCCGTGCGCAAGTGTACCTCCTTTTCATTTTGAAAACTTTAGGCAAGCTTGGCAAAAATGTGTGGCGAAGTATGGCAATGCAAGGCCTAGACCCAAACAGGATAAGTACGTAGTACTACGTACTAGGAGTACTAGTGTTAAAAAAGAAAGGCGGGGTTTTCCTTCGCGGGATTAATCGATACAAATCCTCGTTTCACGTGTCAATTAATGCGTATTTTTTTCTCCAAAGCCCAAAGAGCTAACCATCTCACTCCTCATCGCTTGATTAATGCAGCGCCATGCATACCAACCTTCTCACTTCCGCATGCATCCAGGGGATATTAATGTCCTTGGTTGCTAGTACGAGGCAAACCCCATCAATTTTGCCTTGATTAGTGTTAGTGGCCTTTTGCAAATCGTAATTTTGATATACTGGCCTTGTGTACAAAAAATGGAGGTAGTAACTATATTTGACTTCTTCCCCATTGTGGTGACGTCGACGATATCTCGAACGTTGTGGTTTGGCGAAGTGCGTTCGACGGAGAACACCATTGAGGGAGACCACGGTAAGTCGTTCGCAAATGCCGCCTGCAAGCCGAGACAACCGCCTTATTTGCATCCAGGAAGTCCGTTGAACCAAAGGACCGTAAATGTACTAGTACTACTCGTACACAATAGTGTCGTCCGTCCAGCTTAGTGCGGTGAGATGGTTTCTCGAAGAAGATGATGGAGAAGCGGAGCCAGCGAAGAGTGAAATGATGGTTGCTTCGTCCGTGCTTTGTGATTTGACGCCTTACTGCTTTGTGATTTGTGATAGAAGGGACAGGGGAGTAGACTCTGTCCTCTATACTGTACATGCGTCCAAGCATGGGAGAAAGAGGAGAGACGTTGCATTTTTCTATTCCTTCAATCAATCAATTAGGGAGCTTCAGTTCCATCCTTTTGGCTTTGGCAACACCGTCCACAATGTTTCCCACGATGCCAAAAGCTATTTTCACATTTGGCTACACATTGTGGATGCCCTTAACCATACCACTTGGTTTTGCTCCTGTGTGCTATCTATACAAATCTCAATTATGTTGATCTAAAAAATTATAGAATCAAGATTAGTAAAAAGGAGGTGATTTTGCCGCGCGGATGGCGGAGGAGGTTTCTTATTTTTAGAGGACGTTGTCCTGGCAGTTTTCTAACATGCGGTCTGATGTCTACTACACAACCTTCTTCTTGTAGACGTTGTTGGGCCTCCAAGTGCAGAGGTTTGTAGGACAGTAGCAAATTTCCCTCAAGTGGATGACCTAAGGTTTATCAATCCGTGGGAGGCGTAGGATGAAGATGGTCTCTCTCAAGCAACCCTGCAACCAAATAACAAAGAGTCTCTTGTGTCCCCAACACACCCAATACAATGGTAAATTGTATAGGTGCACTAGTTCGGCGAAGAGATGGTGATACAAGTGCAATATGGATGGTAGATATAGGTTTTTGTAATCTGAAAATATAAAAACAGCAAGGTAACTAATGATAAAAGTGAGCACAAATGGTATTGCAATGTTAGGAAACAAGGCCTAGGGTTCATACTTTCACTAGTGCAAGTTCTCTCAACAATAATAACATAATTGGATCATATAACTATCCCTCAACATGCAACAAAGAGTCACTCCAAATTCACTAATAGTGGAGAACAAACGAAGAGATTATGGTAGGGTACGAAACCACCTCAAAGTTTTTCTTTCCGATCAATCCATTGGGCTATTCCTATAAGTGTCACAAACAGCCCTAGAGTTCGTAGTAAAATAACACCTTAAGACACACATCAACCAAAACCCTAATGTCACCTAGATACTCCAATGTCACCTAAAGTATCCGTGGGTATGATTATACGATATGCATCACACAATCTCAGATTCATCTATTCAACCAACACATAGAACCTCAAAGAGTGCCCCAAAGTTTCTACCGGAGAGTCCAGACGAAAACGTGTGCCAACCCCTATGCATAGGTTCATGGGCGGAACCCGCAAGTTGATCACCAAAACATACATCAAGTGAATCAATAGAATAACCTATTGTCACCACGGTTATCCCATGCAAGACACACATCAAGTGTTCACAAATCATTAAAGACTCAATCCGATAAGATAACTCCAAAGGGAAAACTCATTCCATTACAAGACAGTAGAGGGGGAGAAACATCATAAGATCCAACTATAATAGCAAAGCTCGCGATACATCAAGATCGTATGACCTCAAGAACACGAGAGAGAGAGAGAGAGAGATCAAACACATAGCTACTGGTACATACCCTCAGCCCTGAGGGTGAACTACTCCCTCCTCGTCATGGAGAGTGCCGGGATGATGAAGATGGCCACCGGTGAGGGATTCCCCCCTCCGACAGGGTGCCGGAACAGGGTCCCGATTGGTTTTTGGTGGCTACAGAGGCTTGCGGCAGTGGAACTCCTGATCTATTCTATTCCCCGAAGGTTTTAGGGTATATGGGAATATATAGGCGAAAGAAGTCGGTAAGGGGAGCCACGAGGGGCCCACGAGGGTGGAGGGCATGCCCAGGGGGGTGGGCACGCCCCCCTGCCTCGTGCTCTCCTCGTTGATCCCCTGACGTGCACTCCAACTCTCCCGTATTGCTTTCTTTCCAATAATAACTTTTCCGAAGGTTTCATTCCGTTTGGACTCCGTTTGATATTCCTTTTCTGCGAAACACTGAAACAAGGGAAAAAACAGAAACTGGCACTGGGCTCTGGGTCAATAGGTTAGTCCCAAAAATAATATAAAAGTGCATAGTAAAGCCCATAAAACATCCAAGATGGATAATATAATAGCATGAATACTTCATAAATTATAGATACGTTGGAGACGTATCAGCATCCCCAAGCTTAATTCCTGCTCGTCCTCGAGTAGGTAAATGATAAAAAAAGAATTTATGAAGTGTGAATGCTAGTAGGTGCACAAGTTTGATCAATGATAATTTCAATCACCTTTTCTAGCATCATTATATGTCAACTCATAGAACTTTTCATGATCAAGTAACAAACTATTCACATGTTAAAGTATAGATCATAAACTTTCTTGAAAACTAACAAACTATGTTCTCAGTCACCAAACAATTGCAATTCATCTTATTTTTAGGAAGAGTCTATGTCAGAGCATTGATTCAGCAAACTTCACATACTCAACTATCATTTAGTCTTCCATGATTGCTACCACTCAAAGCATATTTTTAGAACAAATAGTATTCATCGAACACAGAGAAAGATAGGGGCTTAATGTTTCGCCTCCCAACCTTTTACCTCAAGGGTAATGTCAACAATAATAATTCATGCTCAAATATATTTGAATGGCCATATATGCTTAGATCTTTCCATCACATGATGCTTGCCAACTAAAGAGTAGGTTGGAATGAGAAGGAATACTACTGACTCTTAAAAGTAAAAGATAGGCCCTTCGCAGATGGAAGCAGGGATTTGCAGAGGTGCCAGAGCTCGAAACAAAAACAGAGATGAAAATAATTTTGAGAGGTATGCTTTCATTGTCAACATAACGATCAAGAGTTCCCAATATCTTCCATACTAGATACATTATAGGCGGTTCCCACGCAGAAAGGTAAAGTTTTTACTCCCCCTCCACCAACATTCACACTCCACGGCTTGTCCGAAACAACGGGTGCCGTCCAACTATCAACATTCTTGGGGGAGTTTTGTTTAAATTATTTTCGAATTTGTTTTTGATCTTTTGATCATAGGACTGGGCATCCCAGTTACCAGCCATTTTCTCATGAATGATGAGCGGAATCCACTCATCGTGAGAATAACCCACCTAGAATGGAAGATACTGCTAGCCCCTAGTCGCTACATGAGCGCTTCGGGCATACAAAACAGATTATTATTTGAAGGTTTAGAGTTTGGCACATGCAAATTTACTTGGAACGGCAGGTAAATACCGCATATAGGTAGATATGGTGGACACTCATGGAAGGACCTTGGTTCAAGGATTTGGATGCACAAGCAGTATTCCCGCTTAGTACAGATATTTTGGCTAGCAAAGGATTTTAAATAGCAAGCACCACATGTTAGAGGATCCATAACAATATAACTTCTATACAAATATACCCAAGCATAACTCATTATGTTGTCTTCCTTGTACAACTTCAACTAATTTGCTCAGGTTTGAAAATAATTAATGGGGATCACAATCATAGAAGATGTCCAAGGTAGTATATTTATATGTGAAATCTCTCTTCCTTCAATATTCTTTCATGAATTGTTCAAGTGACCAATACAATGTTTGCTAACCTTCAAAAAAATTACCACCTCTACTTCTTATATGTGAAGGCATTACTCCCCATGGGAAAGGCATATGAAACATATATAATTTAAGATTTATGACATTCAAATCATTCAACCATTTACTCATAGGATATAAGTGAAGCACATGAGTAAATGACAAACTACTCCAAAAAGATATAAGTGAAGATCAATGAGTAGTTAAATAATTATATAGCTATGTGAAGACTCTCTCTCATTTAAGAATTTCAGATCTTGGGATATTATTCAAACAGCAAGCAAAGCTAAAGAAATAAAATGACGCTCCAAGCAAAACACATATCATGTGGTGAATAAAAATATAGCTCCAAGTAAAGTTACCAATGAACGAAGACGAAAGAGGGGATGCCTTCCGGGGCATCCCCAAGCTTTGGATTTTAGGTGTCCTTAGATTATCATGGGGGTGCCATGGGCATCCCCAAGCTTAGGCTCTTGCCACTCCTTGTTCCATAATCCATCAACTCTTTTACCCAAAACTTGAAAACTTCACAACACAAAACTCAGCAGAAAATCTCGTGAGCTCCGTTAGCGAAAGAAAACAAAAGACCACTTCAAGATACTGTAATGAACTCATTCTTTATTTATATTGGTGTTAAACCTACTTTATTCCAACTTCTCTATGGTTTATAAACTATTTTACTAGCCATAGATTCATCAAAATAAGCAAACAACACACGAAAAACAGAATCTGTCAAAAACAGAACAGTCTGTAGTAATCTGTAACTAACGCAAACTTCTGGAACTCCAAAAGTTCAGCCAAAATAGGAAGACCTAGAAAATTTGTTTATTGATCTTCTGCAATTGGAATCAGTATTTTATCACGTTCTGGTGATTTTAAACAATTGTTTTCGTGAACAGAAAGTTTCTGGAATTTACAGCAAGATCAAATAACTATCATCCAAGAAGATCCTATAGGTCTTACTTGGCACAAACACTAATTAAAACATAAAACCACATCTAAACAGAAGCTAGATGGATTGTTTATTACTAAACAGAAGCAAAAAGCAAGAACAAAAATAAAAATTGGGTTGCCTCCGAACAAGCGCTAACGTTTAACGCCCCTAGCTAGGCATGATGATTTCAATGATGCTCGCATAAAAGATAAGAATTGTAACATAAAGAGAGCATCATGAAGAATATGTATCACATTTAAGTCTAACCCACTTCCTATGCATAGGGATTTTGTGAGCAAACATCTTATGGGGACAATAATCAACTAGAATAGGAAGGCAAAACAAGCATAACTTCAAAACTTTAAGCGCATAGAGAGGAAACTTGATATCATTGCAATTCCTACAAGCATATGTTCCTCCCTCATAATAATTTTCAGTAGCATCATGAATGAATTCAACAATATAACCAGCACCTAAAGCATTATTTTCATGATCTACTTGCATAGAAATTTTACTCCTCTCCACATAAGCAAAATTCTTCTCATTCGGAATAGTGGGAGTATCATAAGAGACTTGAATACTATAAATTGTTTCCACATTAAAAGAGTAATGTTCAGAAAAAGGGTAATCATAATCATCACAAGTCTTATAAATATAATCATCACTACTTTTTATAGCATAAGTTTCATCACAATAAGATCATAAGTAGCAACTGTGTTCTCATCATAATCAATTGAAACCTCTTCCGAAATAGTGGATACATCACTAAATAAAGTCATGACCTCTCCAAATCCACTTTCATAAATATTATAAGATTCAACATTCTCCAAAATAGTGGGATCATTACTTCCGAAAGTTGACACTCTTCCAAACCCACTTTCATCAATATAATCATCAAAGGTAGAAGGCATGCTATCATCATTATAAATTTGCATATCAAAACTGGGGAGACTAAAAATATCATCTTCATTAAACGTAGCATCCCCAAGCTTGGGACAAACATTAATTGCAGAAAATATATTCTCAAAAACATCATCTTCTTCAAACATAGCATCCCCAAGCTTGGGCCTTTTCATATCATAAGCATAATCACTCTCATCATTAATAGTATGGATAGCACCAATAGTATAGCAATTATCATATTCTTCCAAGCAAGTGCCAAAAAGATTTTCAAGATCATAAGAAGTATCATTATCTTCCCAATCATAATCATCACAACAAGCAATAGGCATAACGAGATCATCATCAAGTGCATCATCTTCCACAATTATTTTTGATTCATTCTCATGGGGCACAACAATAATAGGAGCAACATTATTTGGGAGAGATATCTTTTTACCTCTCTTCCTTTTTCTTTTCTTCTTCTTCACCACATCATGTGTGGGTTCAATCATCTTTTTGGAGCTCCTTATTAATGAGATTGGTTGAATAGAAGGCTCCTCCTTGTTACCTGATTCATCATAAGAAATAAATGGATGATATTGGAACGTCTCTTCCCTTTCATTAGTATTTTCTTCATCTTCTATTTGTTTTCTTTTCTTTATGTAGTTGGCAATATAAGGATTTTCAATGCAATTCACCGCACAATACATATAAATTTCTTCTAGATCAAAATGAAGAACTCTATCAAGGGCAAATTCTGGAATAACCTTAGTTATACGTTTCATTTCTTCATAACCCAAGAGCAAACTAAGTTCATTATGATGTGCAAGGGAAATCAAGTCATCACAATTTTTGGACACGATACGATCATGAAACAATTTGCATTGGGTACTGAAATGATCATGCTCATCATTCAAAGATTTGGTGCCAAACATTTTAATGCATTCTTCTTCTAACACTTTGGCACAATTTTCCTTTCCATCATACTCACGAATGATATTAAAAAGATGAAGCGTATGAGGCAAACTCAATTCCTTTTTTTTTGTAGTTTTCTTTTATAATATAAACTAGTGATAAAACAAGAAAATAACAGATTCAATTGCAAGATCTAAAGATATACCTTCAAGCACTCACCTCCCCGGCAACGACGCCAGAAAAGAGCTTGATGTCTACTACACAACCTTCTTCTTGTAGACGTTGTTGGGCCTTCAAGTGCATAGGTTTGTAGGACAGTAGAAAATTTCCCTCAAGTGGATGACCTAAGGCTTATCAATCCGTGGGAGACGTAGGATGAAGATGGTCTCTCTCAAGCAACCCTGCAACCAAATAACAAAGAGTCTCTTGTGTCCCCAACACACCCAATACAATGGTAAATTGTATAGGTGCACTAGTTCGGCGAAGAGATGGTGATACAAGTGCAATATGGATGGTAGATATAGGTTTTTGTAATCTGAAAATATAAAAACAGCAAGGTAACTAATGATAAAAGTGAGCACAAACGGTATTGCAATGCTAGGAAACAAAGCCCAGGGTTCATACTTTCACTAGTGGAAGTTCTCTCAACAATATTAACATAATCGGATCATATAACTATCCCTCAACATGCAACAAAGAGTCACTCCAAAGTCCCTAATAGCGGAGAACAAACGAAGATATTATGGTAGGGTACGAAACCACCTCAAAGTTATTCTTTTCGATCAATCCATTGGGCTATTCCTATAAGAGTCACAAACAGCCCTAGAGTTCGTAGTAAAATATCACCTTAAGACACACATCAACCAAAACCATAATGTCACCTAGATACTCCAATGTCACCTCAAGTATCCGTGGGTATGATTATACGATATGCATCACACAATCTCAGATTCATCTATTCAACCAACACATAGAACCTCAAAGAGTGCCCCAAAGTTTCTACCGGAGAGTCAAGACGAAAATGTGTGCCAACACCTATGCATAGGTTCATGGGCGGAACCCGCAAGTTGATCACCAAAACATACATCAAGTGAATCAATAGAATAACCCATTGTCACCACGGTTATCCCATGCAAGACATACATCAAGTGTTCTCAAATCATTAAAGACTCAATCCGATAAGATAACTTCAAAGGGAAAACTCAATCATTTACAAGAGAGTAGAGGGGGAGAAACATCATAAGATCCAACTATAATAGCAAAGCTCGCGATACATCAAGATCGTATCACCTCAAGAACACGAGAGAGAGAGAGAGAGATCAAACACATAGCTACTGGTACATACCCTCAACCCCGAGGGTGAACTACTCCCTCCTCGTCATGGAGAGCGCCGGGATGATGAAGATGGCCACCGGTGAGGGATTCCCCCCTCCGACAGGGTGCCGGAACAGGGTCCCGATTGGTTTTTGGTGGCTACAGAGGCTTGCGGCGGCGGAACTCCCGATCTATTCTATTCCCCAAAGGTTTTAGGGTATATGGGAATATATAGGCGAAAGAAGTCAGTAAGGGGAGCCACGAGGGGCCCACGAGGGTGGAGGGCGCGCCCAGGGGGGTGGGTTTGCCCCCCTGCCTTGTGCTCTCCTCGTTGATCCCCTGACGTGCACTCCAAGTCTCCCGTATTGCTTTCTTTCCAAAAATAAATTTTCTGAAGGTTTCATTCCGTTTGGACTCCATTTGATATTCCTTTTCTGCGAAACACTGAAACAAGGGAAAAACAAAAACTGGCACTGAGCTCTGGGTCAATAGGTTAGTCCCAAAAATAATATAAAAGTGCATAGTAAAGCCCAAAACATCCAAGATGGATAATGTAATAGCATGAATACTTCATAAATTTTGTAGATACGTTGGAGACGTATCACGGTCCCACGTGTCAGTGCTTTACCAAGCCGATCCTCTTCCCACATGAGGCAGAACAACGGCAGAAGCAACACGTGGTTAACTTGAAGAAGATGAGGGAGAAGCGGATTCAGCAACGAGTGAAATGATGGTTTGCTTCATCCCTCCAACTTCTTTTTTTAGCATTATTACTTCGTCCCTCCAACTTAACTGCGGGAAAGGTGCAACTTTGTGATTTGATGCCTCATTGCTCATTAGTACGCCGGCGCCATGACTGGGTGCTTCACCCCGGCTGCTCTGCACTGTATTCCGGTATGGCACGTGGACCCGGTAGCTTGATGCCCCACATGTCGGCGAAAGGGACTAGAAGATTTATGAAAGCGAGCGCTCCACTCTTACGACGGAGGAGTACATGACACGACGGCCCGGTGAACTGTCACTTGTACTGTATATAGTACTATAGTTTTGTTGTTTCGCACGATCCGTCGATACAAACCCGATTAAACAGGAAAGGGCGGGATTTTTCCCGCGCGGTAAATGATACTGGCCATACATTTCAAAGGCAATTTTAATGTATGCAAACTGAATAATTAAGTAACGATATGATATCTAGTAAAACTAAAAACACATATGATTTATCGTGTTAGAGTGTAGTAGTAGTGTTGTATTGCATAGTTGTTAGATGTAACATGCGAGAACGTGTAGAGATGTCATTTTGGAGGGCCTACAGAGAGAAAAGCGTAATAGATTCACCGGACTTCAGAATAAGCTGATTACGGTCACTATATACGTTTTGCGGTGATTATACGGTCACTTGCTCACGGTTCAGCATCGGATTGCACTTTGTTGGCCGGCCAAATAGTCTGTGTGGCACCATGTTGACTAGTTAAATTGACCACGTTCCTTGTGGGTCCCACCTGTCAGTTTGCATAGGGAAAAGGTCAGATAAACACAAATTTACACAGGCGCGACAAGACTGCACCCCGTGCGCGGGAATCACCTGGTTGTGTATGTGTCTGTCAGGGCCTGATGTGTGTGCATGCACGTGTAGGTTGAGCACTTGAGCGTGAGAGTGTGTGTTGGTCGTGTGGTGTACTAGTGTGTGCATGCATGCGTGCGTGTGTGCGTGTGAGTGTTGCGTGTGTGTGTGGCTGCGTGTGTACGTGTGAGTGTTGCGTGCGTGCGTGGGTGCATGTGTTCGTGTGAGTGTTGCGTGCATGCAGTTTGTGTGCATGCGTGCGTGTGTGTATAATCACCACACCAGCTCCTGTGTGTTAAAATAGACGGCTCAGCATACCAATACAAGGCCACCTTGTCCGCTGTGCCCGCGGTCATGACTTCGAACCACTGTCCAATATTTTTTTGTCGATTGTTTTCATTCTTACTAGCAAGATGCCCGTGCGTTGCACGTAACATCAAGATGCATTTGTATGACTAGTTTATCTTGTGAGAGAAAAGGATGAACCAGGGAAGGCCTTACTTGCAAATGCGGAGATGTGTGTGGGTACCTTTTTGCAAAATTGTCATAGTTTTTTTCCTATCCGTTAGATATAAATCGGACGTCCTATATTGCAGGATGGCAGGCACACCATCATCACCAACTCTGTTTTTTATAAGAGTGTATTTTATCCCTACTCTTATAAAAAGCATAGTCGGTGATGATCGTGTGCCTGCCATCCTGCAATATAGGCCGTCTGATCTATATTTGACGGATAGGAAGGAAACTATGGCAATTTTCCAAAAAGATACCCACACCCCTGTCCACACTTGCAAATAAGGCCTTCCCTTGTTCATCCTTTTCTCCCACAAGATAAACTACTCATACAAATGCATCTTGATGTTCCGTGCAACGCATGGGCATCTTGCTAGTATTTTATAAGAGTGTAGATATAGAGTAGATACAAGCCGACAGGTGGGCCCGATGGTAGTGAGATAATGTGATGCAACACTAGAGGTGCCATGTGGAGCGTTTAACTGGTCAACTAGTCGTGTATTGAGAAAATACAGAGTTGTACGGTGAGCCCGTGACTGTATAATAACCACAAAACGTAAATGGTGACCGTAATGGGTGGATTCTGAAGTCCAATGTACGTATCGTGCTTTCGCTTCAAATACAATGATCTTCACTGTATATATAGCGAGAGAAAGATGAAACATGCGTGAATGTGTGCTGGGGGCTTACTTTTAGAGGACCTGGAGATAGTTTGTGTGCGTACGTAAAAGGGCATAGAGCGGGGGGGGGGTATGCGATAGAGAGAGAGATGCTCTTCGTTTCTCTTTATTATGACTAACTTTATATATAGTATAAAAATATACAAATTCACAATGCAAAATAAATATCATTGTGGGTGATGTCTACTACGCAACCTTCTTCTTGAAGACGTTGTTAGGCCTCCAAGTGCAGAGGTTTGTAGGACAGTAGCAAATTTCCCTCAAGTGGATGACCTAAGGTTTATCAATCCGTGGGAGGCGTAGGATGAAGATGGTCTCTCTCAAGAAACCCTGCAACCAAATAACAAAGAGTCTCTTGTGTCCCCAACACACCCAATACAATGGTAAATTGTATAGGTGCACTAGTTCGGCGAAGAGATGCTGATACAAGTGCAATATGGATGGTAGATATAGGTTTTTGTAATCTGAAAATATAAAACAGCAAGGTAACTAATGATAAAAGTGAGCGTAAATGGTATTGTAATGCTAGGAAACAAGGCCTAGGGTTCATACTTTCACTAGTGCAAGTTCTCTCAACAATAATAACATAATTGGATCATATAACTATCCCTCAACATGCAACAAAGAGTCACTCCAAAGCCACTAATAGAGGAGAACAAACGAAGAGATTATGGTAGGGTACGAAACCACCTCAAAGTTATTCTTTCCAATCAATCCGTTGGCATATTCCTATAAGTGTCACAAACAGACCTAGGGTACGTACTAGAATAACACCTTAAGATACAAATCAACCAAAACCCTAATGTCACCTAGATACTCCAATGTCACCTCAAGTATCCATGGGTATGATTATAGGATATGCATCACACAATCTCAGATTCATCTATTCAACCAACACATAGAACCTTAAAGAGTGCCCCAAAGTTTCTACCGGAGAATCACGACGAAAACGTGTGCCAACCCCTATGCATAGGTTCATGGGCGAAACCCGCAAGTTGATCACCAAAACATACATCAAGTGAATCACGTGATATCCCATTGTCACCACAGATACGCACGGCAAGACATACATCAAGTGTTCTCAAATCTTTAAAGACTCAATCCGATAAGATAACTTCAAAGGGAAAACTCAATCCATTACAAGAGAGTAGAGGGGGAGAAACATCATAAGATCCAACTATAATAGCAAAGCTCGCGATACATCAAGATCATGCCACATCAAGAACACGAGAGAGAGAGATCAAACACATAGCTACTGGTACATACCCTCAGCCCCGAGGGTGAACTACTCCCTCCTCGTCATGGAGAACGCCGGGATGATGAAGATGGCCACCGGTGAGGGATCCCCCCTCCGGCAGGGTGCCGGAACAGGGTCCCGATTGGTTTTTGGTGGCTACAGAGGCTTGCAGCGGCGGAACTCCCGATCTATTCTGTTCCCCGAAGGTTTTAGGGTATATGGATATATATATATATATATATATATATATATATATATAGGCGGAAGAAATACGTTAGGGGAGCCACAAGGGGGCCACGAGGGTGGAGGGTGCGCCCGGGGGGTGGGCGCGCCCCCTGCCTCGTGCCTCCCTTGTTGCTTTCTTGACGTGGACTCCAAGTCTCCCGGGTTGCTTTCCTTCCAAAAATAACTTCTCCAGAAGGTTTCATTCCGTTTCGACTCCGTTTGATATTCCTTTTCTTAGAAACACTGAAACAAGGAAAAAACAGGAACTGGCACTGGGCTCTGGGTCAATAGGTTAGTCCCAAAAATAATATAAAAGTGTTTAATAAAGCCCATAAACATCCAAAACAGATAATATAATAGCATGGAACAATCAAAAATTATAGATACGTTGGAGACGTATCAGCATCCCCAAGCTTAATTCCTGCTCGTCCTCAAGTAGGTAAATGATAAAAACAGAATTTTTGATGTGGAATGCTACTTGGCATAATTTCAATGTAATTCTTCTTAATTGTGGTATGAATATTCAGATCCGAAAGATTCAAGATAAAAGTTTAATATTGACATGAAAACAATAATACTTCAAGCATACTAACTAAGCAATTATGTCTTCTCAAAATATCATGGCCAAAGAAAGTTATCCCTACAAAATCGTATAGTCTGGCTATGCTCTATCTTCACCACACAAAATATTTAAATCATGCACAACCCCGATGACAAGCCAAGCAATTGTTTCATACTTTTGACGTTCTCAAACTTTTTCAATCTTCACGCAATACATGAGCATGAGCCATGGACATTGCACTATATGTGGAATAGAATGGTGGTTGTGGAGAAGACAAAAAGGAGAAGATAGTCTCACATCAACTAGGCGTATCAACGGGCTATGGAGATGCCCATCAATAGATATCAATGTGAGTGAGTAAGGATTGCCATGCAACGGATGCACTAGAGCTATAAGTATATGAAAGCTCAACAAAAGAAACTAAGTGGGTGTGCATCCAACTCGCTTTATCACGAAGACCTAGGGCATTTTTTAGGAAGCCCATCATTGGAATATACAAGCCAAGTTCTATAATGTAAATTTCCCACTAGTATATGAAAGTGATATCATAGGAGACTCTCTATCATGAAGATCATGGTGCTACTTTGAAGCACAAGTGTGGTAAAAGGATAGTAACATTGTCCCTTCTCTCTTTTTCTCTCATTTTTTTGGGCCTTTTCTCGTTTTTTATGGCCTCTTTTTTTAGTCCGGAGTCTCATCCCGACTTGTGGGGGAATCATAGTCTCCATCATCCTTTCCTCACTTGGGACAATGCTCTAAAAATGATGATCATCACACTTTTATTTTCTTACAACTCAACAATTACAACTCAATACTTAGAACAAGATATGACTCTATATGAATGCCTCCGGCGGTGTACCGGGATATGCAATGAATCAAGAGTGACATGTATGAAAGAATTATGAACGGTGGCTTTGCCACAAATACAATGTCAACTACATGATCATGCAAAGCAATATGACAATGATGGAGCGTGTCATCATAAAAGGAGCGGTGGTAAGTTGCATGGCAATATATCTTGGAATGGCTATGGAAATGCCATGATAGGTAGGTATGGTGGCTGTTTTGAGGAAGGTATATGGTGGGTGTATGATACCGGCGAAAAGTGCGCGGTATTAGAGAGGCTAGCAATGGTGGAAGGAAGAAAAGTGCGTATAATCCATGGACTCAACATTAGTCATAAAGAACTCATATACTTATTGCAAAAATCTACAAGTTATCAAAGCAAAGTATTATGCGCATGCTCCTAGGGGGATAGATTGGTAGGAAAAGACCATCGCTCGTCCCCGACCGCCACTCATAAGGAAGACAATCAATAAATAAATTATGCTCCGACTTCATCACATAACGGTTCAGCATACGTGCATGCTACGGGAATCACAAACTTTAACACAAGTATTTATCAAATTCACAACTACTCAACTAGCATGACTCTAATATTACTACCTCCATATCTCAAAACAATCATCAAGCATCAAACTTCCCATAGTATTTAACACACTCATAAGATATTTTTTTTACTATTCTTGAATACCTAGCATATTAGGATTTTAAGCAAATTACCATGCTATTTAAGGCTCTCAAAATAATCAAAGTGAAGCATGAGAGATCAATAGTTTCTGTAAAACAAATCCACCACCATGCTCTAAAAGATATAAGTGAAGCACTAGAGCAAAAACTATATAACTCAAAAGATATAAGTGAAGCACATAGAGTATTCTAATAATTTCTAAATCATGTGTGTCTCTCTCAAAAGGTGTGTACAGCAAGGATGATTGTGGTAAACTAAAAAGCAAAGACTCAAATCATACAAGATGCTCCAAGAAAAACACATATCATGTGGTGAATAAAAATATAGCTCCAAGTAAAGTTACCGATGAATGAAGACGAAAGAGGGGGTGCCTTCCGGGGCATTCCCAACCTTAGGCTCTTGGTTATCCTTGAATATTACCTTGGGGTGCCTTGGGCATCCCCAAGCTTAGGCTCTTGCCACTCCTTATTCCATAGTCCATCGAATCTTTACCCAAAACTTGAAAACTTCACAACACAAAACTTAACGGAAAACTCGTAAGCTCTGTTAGCGAAAGAAAACAAAACACCCCTTCAAGGTACTGTATTGAACTCATTCTTTATTTTTATTGGTGTTAAAGCTACTGTATTCCAACTTCTCTATGGTTTATAAACTATTTTACTAGCCATAGATTCATCAAAATAAGCAAACAACACACGAAAAACAGAATCTCTCAAAAATAGAACACTTTTTAGTAATCTGTAACTAACGCAAACTTCTGGAACTCCAAAAATTCTAAAATAAATTTTGGACCTGAGGAATTTTTCTAGTAATCGTCTGCAAAAATAATCAACTAAATAGCACTCT
Source organism: Triticum aestivum (assembly GCF_018294505.1). Classification (NCBI taxonomy): domain Eukaryota; kingdom Viridiplantae; phylum Streptophyta; class Magnoliopsida; order Poales; family Poaceae; genus Triticum; species Triticum aestivum. The sequence goes on from NC_057799.1 coordinate 195,153,152, forward strand.
CCAGTAAAAAGTTTCAGCTAATCTCGTGAGAGCAAAAGTTTCTGTTTTTTACAGCATGATCATAAAGACTTCACCCAAGTCTTCCCAAAGGTTCTACTTGGCACAAACACTAATTAAAACATAAAACCACATCTTAACAGAAGCTAGATGGATTATTTATTACTAAATAGAACCAAAAAGCAAGAAACTAAAATAAAATTGGGTTGCCTCCCAACAAGTGCTATCGTTTAACGCCCCTACCTAGGCATGATGATTTCAATGATGCTCACATAAAAGATAAGAATTGAAACATAAAGAGAGCATCATGAAGAATATGACTAGCACATTTAAGTCTAACCCACTTCCTATGCATAGGGATTTTGTGAGCAAACAACTTATGGGAACAAGAATCAACTTGCATAGGAAGGTAAAACAAGCATAACTTCAAAACTTTAAGCACGTAGAGAGGAAACTTGATATTATTGCAATTCCTACAAGCATACATTCCTCCCTCATAATAACTTTCAGTAGCATCATGAATGAATTCAACAATATAACCAGCACCTAAATCATTCTTTTCATGATCTACTTGCATAGAAATTTTATTACTCTCCACATAAGCAAAATTCTTCTCATTCGGAATAGTGGGAGTATCATAAGAGACTTGAATACTATAAATTGTTTCCACATCAAAAGAGTAATGTTCAGAGAAAGGGTACTCATAATCATGACAAGTTTTATAAATATAATCATCACTACTCTTTATAGCATAAGTTTCATCACAATAATCATCATAAGTAGCAACTTTGTTCTCATCAAAATCAATTGATACCTCTTCAGAAATAGTGGATACATCACTAAATAAAGTCATGACCTCTCCAAATTCACTTTCATAAATATTATAAGATTCAACATCCTCCAAAATAGTGGGATTATTACTTCCTAAAGTTGACACTCTTCCAAACCCACTTTCATCAATATAATCATCAAAGGTAGAAGGCATGCTATCATCATTATAAATTTGCATATCAAAACTGGGGAGACTAAAAATATCATCTTCATTAAACGTAGCATCCCCAAGCTTGGGACAAAAATTAATTGCAGCAAATATATTCTCAAAAACATCATCTTCTTCAAACATAGCATCCCCAAGCTTGGGCCTTTTATATCATAAGCATAATCACTCTCATCATTAATAGTATGGATAGCACCAATAGTATAGCAATTATCATATTCTTCCAAGCAAGTGCCAAAAAGATTTTCAAGATCATAAGAAGTATCATTATCTTCCCAATCATAATCATCACAACAAGCAATAGGCATAACGAGATCATCATCAAGTGCATCATCTTCCACAATTATTTTTGATTCATTTTCATGAGGCACAACAATAATAGGGGCAACATTATTTGGGAGAGATGTCTTTTTACCTCTCTTCCTTTTTCTTTTCTTCTTCTTCACCACATCATGTGTGGGTTCAATCCTCTTTGTGGAGCTCCTTATTAATGATATTGGTTGAATAGAAGGCTCCTCCTCGTTACCTGATTCATCATCAGAAATAATAGGAGGATATTGGGAAGTCTCTTCCCTTTCAATAGTATTTTCTTCATCTTCTATTTGTTTTCTTTTCTTTATGTAGTTGGCAATATAAGGTTTTTCAATGCAATTGACCGCACAATACATATAAATTTCTTCTAGATCAAAGCCAAGAAGTTTATAACGGGCAAATTCTGGAAGATGCCTAGTTATATGTTTCATTTCTTCGCAACCCATAAGCAAGCTAAGTTCATTATAATGTGCAAGGGAAATCAATTCATCACAAATTTTGGACACGATTAGATCATGAAACAATTTGCATCGGATAGCTAAATGACCCCTTTCATTGCAAAGTTCACAAGTACGGCCAAGAAAATTTAAATTTTCAGCACAAACATCTAGCCTTTCTTGCAACAATATAGTTTCTAAATGTTTATGCCTCTTGCAATATCTATCTTCCCTATTTGGTGTGTATTTGCAAACCCAATGCACTGCACAAAAATTGACATGTTTATAGGAGACATTTTCATCATAACTAGTGCAATCAACATTAGTACTATGGGTATTCAAGGAATTCATACTAACAACATTGCAATCATACTCATCGTTCAAAGATTTAGTAGCAAACATTTTAATGCATTCCTCTTCTAACACTTTGGCACAATTTTCTTTTCCATCATACTCACGAAAGATATTAAAAAGATGAAGCGTATGAGACAAACTTAATTCCATTTTTTTGGTAGTTTTCTTTTATAAACTAAACTAGTGCTAAAACAAGAAACAAAAAGATTCGATTGCAAGATCTAAAGATATACCTTCAAGCACTCACCTCCCCGGCAACGGCGCCAGAAACTGCTTGATGTCTACTACGCAACCTTCTTCTTGTAGACGTTGTTAGGCCTCCAAGTGCAGAGGTTTGTAGGACAGTAGCAAATTTCCCTCAAGTGGATGACCTAAGGTTTATCAATCCGTGGGAGGCGTAGGATGAAGATGGTCTCTCTCAGGAAACCCTGCAACCAAATAACAAAGAGTCTCTTGTGTCCCCAACACACCCAATACAATGGTAAATTGTATAGGTGCACTAGTTCGGCGAAGAGATGGTGATACAAGTGCAATATGGATGGTAGATATAGGTTTTTGTAATCTGAAAATATAAAAACAGCAAGGTAAGTAATGATAAAAGTGAGTGTAAACGGTATTGCAATGCTAGGAAACAAGGCCTAGGGTTCATACTTTCACTAGTGCAAGTTCTCTCAACAATAATAACATAATTGGACCATATAACTATCCCTCAACATGCAACAAAGAGTCACTCCAAAGTCACTAATAGAGGAGAACAAACGAAGAGATTATGGTAGGGTACGAAACCACCTCAAAGTTATTCTTTCCAATCAATCCGTTGGGCTATTCCTATAAGTGTCACAAACAGCCCTAGAGTTCGTACTAGAATAACACCTTAAGATACAAATCAACCAAAACCCTAATGTCACCTAGATACTCCAATGTCACCTCAATTATCCGTGGGTATGATTATACGATATGCATCACACAATCTCAGATTCATCTATTCAACCAACACATAGAACCTCAAAGAGTGCCCCAAAGTTTCTACCGGAGAATCACGACGAAAACGTGTGCCAACCCCTATGCATAGGTTCATGGGCGAAACCCGCAAGTTGATCACCAAAACATACATCAAGTGAATCACGTGATATTCCATTGTCACCACAGATACGCACGGCAAGACATACATCAAGTGTTCTCAAATCTTTAAAGACTCAATCCGATAAGATAACTTCAAAGGGAAAACTCAATCCATTACAAGAGAGTAGAGGGGGAAAACATCATAAGATCCAACTATAATAGCAAAGCTCGCAGTACATCAAGAACACGAGAGAGAGAGAGAGAGAGGGAGAGAGATCAAACACATAGCTACTGGTACATACCCTCAGCCCCGAGGGTGAACTACTCCCTCCTCGTCATGGAGAACGTCGGGATGATGAAGATGGCACTGGTGAGGGGTCCCCCCTCCGGCAGGGTGCCGGAACAGGGTCCCGATTGGTTTTTGGTGGCTACAGAGGCTTGCGGCGGCGGAACTCCCGATCTATTCTGTTCCCCGAAGGTTTTAGGGTATATGGATATATATATATAGGCGGAAGAAATACGTCAGGGGAGCCACGAGGGGCCCACGAGGGTGGAGGGCGCGCCCCCTGCCTCGTGCCTCCCTCATTGCTTTCTTTACGTGGACTCCAAGTCTCCCGGGTTGCTTTCCTTCCAAATATAACTTCTCCAGAAGGTTTCATTCCGTTTCGACTCCGTTTGATATTCCTTTTCTTCGAAACACTGAAACAAGGAAAAAATAGGAACTGGCACTGGGCTCTGGGTCAATAGGTTAGTCCCAAAAATAATATAAAAGTGTTTAATAAAGCCCATAAACATCCAAAACAGATAATATAATAGCATGGAACAATCAAAAATTATAGATACATTGGAGACGTATCAGTGGGCACCATGCAATGCAAGCATTCATACTCCTCCATATAACTTTGTAATGTTGTATATATGTAGAAATTCTAAAGTATTTTTTTGGCCACACTTTATTCAAAAGGATTGTTGTATGCGAAATAAACGTGAAGAGATGGATTTTTAGATCAATGGGGTACGTGATGTAACATGTGTGAATGTGTAGTTGATGCATTTTGCAGGGCCTAGAGAGGTATGTGTGTGTATTACGTATTCGAGAGAGGCATGGATAGAGGGGCCGACAGGGGGGGCGTGGGAGAGATAGCACGAGAAATGAGAGTGGTCTAGAGAGATAGAGACGAATATGATGTCACGGCGAGAGATTCCCTTGAGTGTGTATATGCAAGGGGGGAGTGGATAGAGGCACCAGGAGAATATTTTTTTGTGTGGTGTCTGTGTTGGTATGTGTGGGTGTGAGAAGATAACGAGACGTGGGGACAGAGGGTGTGTCACCGCGTGAGGTCCGGTGGGTCGAGGTGAGGCCCTTCGTTCGGTTCCGTCCTTCGCCACTTTGGTTGGCCCGTGACGCATTTAGGGAGACCCATGGATGACTAGTTGTACAAGATAAAGATAACATAATTGTGAAGGACTCTATGTCCACTGACAAAGCCGGCTAGGATTTGTAACCCTAGGTTATCGGACTAAGGTAACCCCTTTATCTCTGATATTACTATTCATCCAACCTAACTTTAAGGGGCATCCTACAGAATGCTCTGCTAGAATCATACTCGTCGATTAGGAAGAGAGGTGTGAGACAATGCGTGAGAGACAGGCCTAAAGATAATGTGCGTACAGGAGACACGTAGGCAGGTCTATGTATATAGAAAGGGTCGATGGGGATTGTGCGTGTGTATGCTTGCGAGAGGAAGAGTGCTTGTGATAAAGGTTAGTGAAAACAGTCGTAAATGGTTACGAGAGGGAGGGAGGGTTATATCGAGAGCATGTGTGCGAGAAAGACACCTCGGGAGAGAGTGTGTGAGCATGTGTGAGAGACCACCGATGGAGAGTGAAACTACACGTAGAAGACTGCTGTACACATTGATTAAAGATATAAACTGTATCCAAATATTAGGATGGGATCATAATATTTGCAATTCGCGTAAGGAACGGTCATTGATCCATCAGACATATAGATTCTATCGAATTTGAGCATGTATATGTTATTATTCGACACAACTGATCCACATAGTTAGTATTTTGAACTCCAGACAATGCATCGCTTTAGCAATCGAATATAAACGTGAGTATAGTTCATGTTGTGTGTGTAAAGCACATTATACATACGAAAGTTACACAATGAAAATTATAAATAGCTACCTATGAACTAGCATACATTTGAATTCAACTTAAGGTGGTTTTAAAAAATCGAATTCAACATGAAGTCCATTCAATTATTTGAATTTGATATCATGGCATTTGTAAATCATACCTAAATTATGGGGGCACCAATCTTTGCTCTGATTTTGTACATAATAGCATATGTAGTCGTGTACAAAATAGATTCTAATTTAGCTCCTCCATTCCAAAATAATCATAGTTATAGGATTTTCAAGTGTCAAAATTTCAAAAATAAGCGGATAATTTAATGAGGTTTTCAAACATACAAGGTCAAATTTAACGTTGTCTATTTAGGTCAATCCTCAAAGTTCAAGAGTACTCTAAACCTGAATGCTTGTGTTTCAAAATTTCGAACAAAGCGCCAAAAGAGCCTCTACTCGCCCGAAACCGCGTGAGACCAATGTTTGGTAGTACAGGAAATTACTTTTCTAATAATAACTCCGACCCGTGAAACCTACCGGCCCGACGTCCAAAGGTCTAAACCGGGGTAGGTTTTTAGCTTCATCTAGACGCCACGCAACCGCCTCCGAAAAACATTCATACACAATGGCCGCCTAAGCACACATGCGCGCGGCCGAAATCGCTCCCGCCCACTATTTGGGACACCTGAGATTACCATCCTACCCCCGACCCGCAGTAGGTCTGAAATTTAAGAGGGGGCAAAGTTTCTACTTTCCCCAAATTTCAAACAAGCGCGTCCCATCTTCTGTTCAAAAAAGCCAAAAACAAGCGCGTCCCAGACCGAAACATGGTTCTCCCCCCCCCCCCCGCCCACCCGTCCGATTCCCCATTCGTACTCCGTGGGTGCAAAAACTACCTCTCCACCAGCCGCGAAACCCCGGCGTCCTCTTCCCCGTCCGCCACCCCATTCCACCCATCAACCGCCGCCCCCCTCCATCACGCCGGAGCCGATACCCCGACGTCGTCGTCAACCGCAACCTCAACCGCAACCCCTCCACGGCTGGTAGTTGAAGCCAAGGCCGAGCCGTCCGTACCCGAGCCAGTTCAACCACGCCGTCCTGCGCCTCACCGCTGCCGCTCCAACTTCGCCACCCTCCACCGCACCGGAGCTGTTCCTGCTACGCCATCCTTCGCCGCCTCGAATCTGCTTCCCCTCCGCCGACATACGGCCACGGCAACACAGTCAACAATTTGTCCATGGGTTCGTCCAAGCCTGCACCCTCCAGAACATCGGTTTCCCCGGCAAAAAGAAGAAGATCGGCGCGACATGTGGAGGCGACCACACCGGCAACCGAAAATGGTACTCCTCTTCCCTTATTCGTGCAAATCTTACGTGTCTGCTTGCACGGTATTCATCCCACAAAAGGCACTAGTTGACCGCTTCTTCTTGATACTAGATGTTCCTAGTAACTCGCGATGCACAAGGCTTCTCCTCATATACTATTTCACCTTAGCTAGAGGTCCGTCGCCCCCTGAATTTCAATTCCTGGTCAGTTGATTCCCAATTAACGGAAGCATTCCTCGGCGTAACAGGCGCTAGCCCGCCTATTACGCTGGGGAAGCAGCGCCTCGGTGTTTATCTTAGGGGCGTGTGGGGCCTAGAGCTACTGGCGCCCAATCTGGAGGTCGGCCGGGATTAAAGGGATGGCCTGGGGGCGCTGCCAAGCACGGCGGTGGTGTGAGGTCGAGGGGAGGGCGGGGCGGCGGAGGCAGGGGTCCGGGCGGGTGGTCGCTGGCGGTTCGAGAAAGATCGTCAATAGTGACTAGAGGGAGGTAGACGAAGGCCATCTGCCCGTTCATTATAGATCGGACGGTTCATTAAAAAAATCGACTGACCTATTTATTTTCAGTCGACTGTTATCTTGATATGACCACATGTGGTGGTGTGCTGGAGGAGTACCTGCATTTCTTGTGCTCATATATTACAAAATCATACGGAGTAGAATCTAATTTTGTTTGCCATGCAATGTTGTAGAGCTATCATATGTCTCCTGTCATTTATTTTTCAGCCACCTGCTATCTGCTACTTTTACAGTGCACTAGTTCTACACACACTTCACCCATACTCTCACTATTGTGTTTTTATGCAAGGGTATTTCAGACTCTGCTGCCATGAGAGAAGCCAAAAAGAAAAGAGAGAAGTCTCTCCAGCGTCGTACGCGAATAGGCCAGACACGTTTCAGCCTTATAATAGGTGAAGTGTCAGCAGATGGAGACGGTAAACGTAGCTCTGGAGTTTATGACCTCGCTCGCAATGAACCACCATCCCAGGTGCTTGCTTTAACTTCGCAGTGTCATATGTGGTTGCATGTTCCATATGGTGTCTAGCTTGTATTCGAAAGGCCGAAGTCGGTCTTTATTAAGATAAGGAAAGATATTTTTTACATGAACCACCATCCTGTGAGCACCAGAAGACAAATAGCTAGTCAGGGCACTGGCCGAGCCAGTGACAAGCCCAGCAAAGAGAGGCATCACCTGGAAGCCAACTAAAAAGCCGCGATGGGGGCGAAGCAGCCCGCCTCCCACCAAGCTCTCAGGTCCTAGATGATCATGCTCACCACTCCAGCCGGATGTCTAGCTTGTATTGCTTCCAATTTTGTTAAATTGCATCTGCTTAGCTTACACATTATACCTTTGAATATGACATGCCTTTCTGTTTTTGGTACATACTAGTACATCTGTGTATTAACCATGTTCTTACATCAAACTAATGTTCTTGTGTATCCCTCATCAATCACTTATGATGAGGCAGTCAGGCAAGTGGATTACTCCTCATTTAAAGAATGCAGCGTCAGCCTCCCGACATGATTCTCAAGAAATAGCAAGGCTAGATGAAGATAGTGAACGTAGCTCTGTAGTTGATTACCGCATTTCCCCTACACTAGCATCGCAGGTGCTTGCTCTAACTTGGCAGCGTGATATGTGGTTGCATGTTGCATATGGTGTCTAGATTGTAATTCTTCCAATCTGGTTAAACTGCATGTGCTATTCTGCTTAGCTTATACATTATACCTGTTAATGTGACATGCCTTCCTGTATTTAGTACATAGTACATCTGTCTATTAAGCATGTCCTAACATAAAACTATTGTTTTTTGTATCCCGCATAAATCAATATGACGAGACACCTTCAGTATATGCAGTGTGATATTAGTTGCATCTTTGATATGATTTATACCATGCGCTGCTTCTAATTTGTTGAAATGCCATTTATGATGGGACACTTTTAACTTGGCAGAGTCATATTGGTTGCGTCTTTCACGTGGTGTCTACCTTGCATTGCTTCTTATTTGGTGAAATGGTTTTTGCTTAGTTTACACAAACAGTTGTGAATATGCCATGCCGTCCTGTTTTTCATATTATTCCATCCTGGAATCATGTGTTTGCCTTACATCAAAGTAGCGATTGTCAGTATCATGCACGAATGAGTTCTGAAGAGTGAATTTTATTGATTTTTCTTGTCGGTTTTACTTGACAATTCAAAATCAATAAAGCGGAAGGAAGTTAGCAAGGCAGCGGATGAAGGTGCTCCTTCCAAATGGAGGGCCTCTACAGATTCTACTCCTCCACCCCCCCCCCTCCCCAAGATGATTTCCAAGACAACACATGCATAGACACTCAACGTAGTTGTGTTGGTGATGAGCACGTCTCCCCTAGTGCACCATCACAGGTGCTCCCTCTAACTTGGCACTGTTATATGTGGTTGCATGTTATGTACGATGTCTAGCTTGTATTGTTTCTAATTTTGTTGAATTTCATCTGCTTACTTTACACATTATACTTGTGACTAAGACACGTGTTCCTGTTTCTAGAACATACAATATCTGTCCATCACACCATGTTCTTACATCAAAGTACATTAGTTCTGAAGAACTAAATTGTTATTCGTTTTTCTTGTCGGCTTGACTTAACATGGCACAAAGAAAGAGGAAGCAAGACAGAACGACAGGGAAAGGGAAGCGGAACATTCCTGCAGATTCTGTTGGTACTGATGGTGCAATAGAAGGTCAAAGTCCAGCGGAAAATTGTACCGACAGGGTATCCCATGCTGCACGAGCTGCAGAACAAGCCAAACAGAAACAAATAGCTGCCACCAAACAAGCAGAGACAACCCTAGTTGTTGCAACACCTTCCACAGTACCACCAGCTGCACGATTTACTCGTTCGTCAACTCAGCTAGCAGCACGTTCCCAAGCTCCCTTGCCACCTGACACTACTTCCGAAGCACTCTTGACACAAGATGAGTTGGCAAGATCAGATGAACTTTGTGAGCTTCAACGGCAAGAAGGTAGTTGCTGGAGTCAAGTTACAGTTGCATGCTTCTTTATATGTAGTCTCACGGTTTGATGTACACTAACACTTCCTATGTTTGTTGTTGGACTAGCACCTAGGCGCAAGAGGAAACAAACATCAGGGATAATGCTCGATAGGTTAACTAAATCTAGAGGAGGAAGAATGGAGATCCGTTTTGAGGCAGGTTTAAAAAGGCCACGTGATGCTACAGAGTCAGCCAAGTTAGTATCAGAGGCAGCGGTTGCTGTTAGGTGTCATGTACGTATCCTCCCAACATGGATTCAGTACAGGAATGACAAAGACGAAACCTAGTTCAACACCTTCCTCGACCATTTATCTGTAAGTATGGTTATGTATGGAAACTAGTAATATTGTCTTGCTCTGTCCAATACTTTCTAGGTTGCTGATAATGAAACTCCCATAATTTTCAACAGATGAGGTTCAAGTTGGATAGCCAAGATGATGCAACCAGACAAGCTTGCACCCATGTTTTCAAGTCTGCTCTGTGACAGTATCGGTATAACTTGAGGAAAACTCACTTCGAAGGCAAGGCTAATAGTGAACTTGCCCAAACATCTCTAGTGGAAAATATATCTGATGAAGACTGGAGAGGCCTCGTTAAACACTGGTCCGATCCAAAGTATCAGGTACATTATATATATATATATGTCATCAGATCACATGTTGAAGTCCTATTTACGCATGTGCCACACAAATCTATCTTCTTGTGGGTGAACTGTTCAAAGAACAAGGCCAACCGTACGAAAGTGAAATTCCAACAGACAACAGGATCTCGTAGCTATATTGCACACTGCGAGGCTCTTGTAATTAGCTGATGTTTCACTCTTTTCGTTGTACCATATTATCAGATCTATATTGACTTGTTCCAAATGTAGAGGAAAGCCCGCAAGAACCAAAAAGTACCTAAACCAAATGTTGTGGGAAATCTTCAAGGACTGTCACACCAGCAAGAAGAAGGGCATGACTACACCAGTCAAAGCCGCTGTTGTAAGTCCTTAATCCTCATGCCTTTTAACTACTACTTACTCTGACTTGTGCCTTGAACTGCATGGTTTGCAGCCAATGTCTATTACTCGTTTCAATTTTATACACAATTGTCTTAGCGTATCATTGCACCTTACAAGGTTTAAAAGAGAGGAGCGATGTTCCTTTGATCTTGACCTGTAATCTAGTTCCATGCTGGACTTGCCCACACAACGTTACAATTGCCTGTTTGTCTGTTCTCAGTTGTTTTGTGATATGAATGATGTCATACTATGCTTACCATATTATAAACTTCGTCTCTTCATCCTTAGCCCTCAATACAATGTGAAGAAATAGACAATACATTAGTGATGGTACATGGTCATATGTTTGGAACCTGGTTTTATTATGTACTTTGCAATAAAATACAACTATTATTTTACATGGGTTCACCAGAATAAGTTCTGTATATAGACCAAAGCTATTTTTTTGGTTTTGCTGCCTCCTTAATATCTTCTGTTCTGGTACTACTAATGTAAAACCACAACTTTTCAGCGAGCTATGGAAAAAATGGTGGAACCGCCACCTTCTGAAGGTGGCGAGGCAACTATAACCGTAATGTCAGCTCTTGCTGCAGTGGGTCAGTACCTGTCCACTCACAGTGCCAAAAGCACGTTCATGCGTAATACTAGCTTGGTTGTTAAGGCAATCTCGTCCAAACTGCCTCATGATCAAGATATGCAAGCTCAAAACAATGTTGTATCTGCGCTCCAGACACAAGTCCATTCCCTAACAGAGACCCTTTGTGAAACAAGGAGAGACATTGTTCGATGTTGTCAAGATATGCATGGTTTTGAAACTAGACTATCAGACATTTGCTAAGTTGTGCAGGAGCCTAGGAGAACTGAAGATGAAGGTTATGGTGCTCCATCGGACAATACAGCATGAAAACGTAACAGTCAGGTCAAATGAACTGAGCTTCTGAACTTCTGGTGGTGCATTTATCTGCTAGACTGCTAACTTTTATGCCAACCTTCCTTTTGTTTTATAGTTGTAATTTGTTTTGGTGCGATACAAAATTTGTTCTTAACGTGCAGCCACCGGCTGAAGAAAACAGCAAGCCATTTTTGTATAGTGTAGGGTGTTCCCTATATTTGCACTGGTGGTGAACTTTGATGCCCACCGGCTATAGCTAACATGGGCCTCCTACGGGCGCGTGCCCCAACCTTGTGGGCCCCTCGTTGACCTGCTCACCTAGATCTTCCTCCTATATATACTCTTATACCTCCAAAACATCCAGGGGAGCCACGAAACCACTTTTCCACCGCCACAACCTTCTGTACCCGTGAGATCCCATCTTGGGGCCTTTTCCGGCATCCTGCCGGAGGGGGATTCGATCACGGAGGGCTTCTACATCAACACCATTGCCTCTTCGATGAAGCGTGAGTAGTTTACCTCAGACCTACGGGTCCATAGCTAGTAGCTAGATGACTTCTTCTCTCTCTTTGATTCTCAATACAAAGTTCTCCTCGATGTTCTTGGAGATCTATTCGATGTAATACTCTTTTGTGGTGTGTTTGCCGAGATCCGATGAATTGTGGATTATGATCACCTTATCTATGAATATTATTTGAATCTCCTCTGAATTCTTATATGCATGATTTGATATCTTTGGAAGTCTCTACGAACTATCGATTCGGTTTGGCCAACTAGATTTGTTTTTCTTGCAATGGGAGAAGTGCTTAGCTAATTTGTGTTCAATCTTGCGATGTCCTTTCCCAGTGACAGTAGGGGCGGCAAGGCACGTATTGTATTGTTGCCATCGAGGATAAAAAGATTGGGTTTTCATCATATTGCTTGAGTTAATTCCTCTACATCATGTCATCATCTTGCTTAAAGTGTTACTCCATTCTTTATGAACTTAATACTCTAGATGCATCCTGGATAGCGGTCGATGTGTGGAGTAATAGTAGTAGATGCAGAATCGTTTTGGTCTACATGACACAGACATGATGCCTATATTCATGATCATTGCCTTAGATATCGTCATAACTTTGCGCTTTTCTATCAATTGCTCGGCAGTAATTTGTTCACCCACCGTAATAATTCCTATCTTGAGAGAAGCCTCTAGTGAAACCTATGGTCCCCGGGTCTATTTTCCACCTTATAAGTTTCTGATCTACAATTCTAGTTTCTGATTTACTTATTTTGCAATCTTTACTTTCCGTTCCATAAACCAAAAAATACCACAAATATTACTTTACCATTTATCCATCTCGACCAGATCTCACGTTGCAAATAACCATGAAGGGATTGACAACCCATTTATCGCGTTGGGTGCAAGGTTGGTGTTTGTTTGTGCAGGTATTCGGTGGCTTGCATGTTGTCTCCCACTGGATTGATACCTTGGTTCTCAATACTGAGCGAAATACTTACGCTACTTTGCTGCATCACCCTTTCCCCTTCAAGGGAAAAACCAACGCAAGCTCAAGAGGTAGCAAGAAGGATTTCTGGCGCCGTTGCCGGGGAGATCTATGCCAAGCCAAGACATACCAAGTACCCATCATAAACTCTCATTCCTCGCATTACATTATTCGCCATTCGCCTCTTGTTTTCCTCTCCCCCACTTCTAAAATGATTTTCGAAAAGATTCGCCTTTTCTTCGCCCCTCTTCCGTTCGTCTTCTCCGTTTGCTTTTTGTGTGCTCGTGTGTTGGATTGCTTGCTTTGTCGCGATGGCCCAAGATAATACCAAATTATGTGACTTTTCCAACACCAATAATAATGATTTTGTTAGTGCTCCGATTTCTCCCGATACTAATGCAGAATCTTGTGAAATTAATACTACTTTGATGAATCTTGTTATGAAAGATCAATTTTCCGGCCTTCCCAATGAAGATGCCGCATCCCATCTTAATAATTTCGTTGATTTGTGTGATATGCAAAAGGAAAAAGATGTGGATAATGATATTGTTAAGTTGAAGTTATTTCCGTTCTCGCTTAGGGATCGCGCTAAAACTTGGTTTTCATCTTTGCCTAAAAATAGTATTGATTCATGGAACAAGTGTAAATATGCTTTTATTTCCAAGTACTTTCCTCCCACTATGATCATCTCCCTTAGGAACAATATTACGAATTTTAAGCAACTTGATCATGAACATGTTGCACAATCTTGGGAGAGGATGAAATTGATGATTAGAAATTGCCCTACTCATGGTTTGAATTTGTGGATGATTACATAAAAAAATTATGCCGGATTGAATTTTGCTTCTAGAAATCTTTTAGATTCGGCCGCGGGAGGCACTTTGATGGAAATTACTTTAGGAGAAGCTACTAAACTCCTAGATCATATTATGGTTAATTATTCTCAATGGCATACCAAAAGATCTTCCACTAGTAAAAAAGTGCATGCGATTGAAGAAATAAATGTTTTGAGTGGAAAGATGGATGAGCTTATGAAATTGTTTGCTAGCAAGAGTGCTCCTATTGATCCTAATGATATGCCTTTGTCTACTTTGATTGAAAACAATAATGAATCTATGGATGTGAATTTTGTTGGTAGGAACAATTTTGGTAATAATGCGTATAGAGGTAATTTTAATCCTAGGCCGTGTCCTAGTAATTACTCTAATAATTATGGTAATTCATACAACAATTCTTATGGAAATTATAATAAGATGTCCTCTTAATTTTAGAATAGTGTTAAAGAATTTATTATTTCACAAAAGAATTTCAATGCTTTGATTGAAGAAAAACTGCTTAAGATTGATGATTTGGCTCAGAACGTAAATAGAATTTCTCTTGATGTTGATTCTATGAAACTTAGATCTATTCCACCTAAGCGTGATATCAATGAGTCTCTCAAAGCCATGAGAATTTCTGTTGATGAGTGCAAATAAAGAACCGCTAAGATGCGTGCTAAGAAAGATTGGTTTATAAAAGCGTCCTTCTACTTTCCGTGAAAATAATGATGAAGATCTTAAAGTGATTGATGTGACTCCTATTGAATCTTTGTTTTCCAATGTAAATCTTGATAAATATGGGACTTGAGATGAGTCAACTTTAGTTAGAAGGCGTCCCAATGATTCAGAGTTTTTAGATCTTGATGCAAAAATTGATAAAATTGGGATTGGAGGGGTCAAAACTTTAGATAGCAATGAACCCACTATTTTGGATTTCAAGGACTTTAATTATGATAATTGCTCTTTGATAGATTGTATTTCCTTGTTGCAAACCATGTTGAATTCTCCTCATGCTTATAATCAAAAGAAAGCTTCTACTAAACATATCGTTGATGATATGATGCAATCTTATGAAGAAAAGCTTAATTTGGAAGCTTCTATCCCTAGAAAAATTTATGATGAGTGGGAACCTACTATTAAGATTAAGATTAAAGATTATGAATGCTATTCTTTGTGTGATTTGGGTGCTAGTGTTTCCACGATTCTAAAAACTTTATGTGATGTGTTAGGTTTCCGTGAATTTGATGATTGTTCCTTAAATTTGCATCTTGCGGATTCCACTATTAAGAAACCTATGGGAAGAATTATTGGTGTTCTTATTGTTGCAAATAGGAATTTTGTGCCAGTAGATTTCATTGTTCTTGATATAAATTGCAATCCTACATGTCCTATTATTCTTGGTAGACCTTTCCTTAGAACGATTGGTGCAATTATTGATATGAAAGAAGGAAACATTAGATTTCAATTTCCTTTAAGGAAAGGCATGGAACACTTCCCAAGAAAGAAAATTAAATTGCCTTATGAATCTATTATGAGAGCCACTTATGGATTGCATGCGAAAGATGATAACACTTAGATCTATTCGTGTTTTTATGCCTAGCTAGGGGGGTTAAACAATAGCGCTTGTTGGGAGGCAACCCAATTTTATTTTTGTTCTTGCTTTTTAGGTCCTGTTTAGCAATAAATATTTCATCTAGCCTCTGGTTAGATGTGGTTTTGTGTTTTAATTAGTGTTTGTGCCAAGTAAGACCTATGGGATGGCCTACGATGATAGTTGATTTGATCTTGCTGAAAAACAGAAACTTTTGCGCTCACAAAAACAATTATCATTTTTAGCAGGAACGTGATAAAATACTGATTGTTTTTTCAGAAGATTAATAAACAAATTATACAAGATTTCATATTTTCTCAGGATTTTTAGAGTTATAGAAATATTCTAAATATTCAGATTTCTATAGACTGTTCTGTTTTTTACAGATTCTTTTTTTGCGTGTTTGTTTGCTTATTTTGATGCATCTATGGCTAGTATCGGGGGGTATGAACCATGGAAAAGTTGGAATACAGTAGATATTACACCAATATAAATAAAGAATGAGTTCACAACAATAACAAAAGTGGTGATTTAGTTTCTTATACTAACGGAGCTTACGAGATTTTCTGTTGGAGTTTTGTGTTGTGAAGTTTTCAAGTTTTGGCTAAGGATTTGATGGACTATGGAATAAGGAGTGGCAAGATCCTGAGCTTGGGGATTCCCAAGGCACCCCCAAGGTAATATTCAAGGATGTCAAAAAGCCTAATCATGGGGATGCCCCGGGAAGGCATCCCCTATTTCGTCTTCGTCTATCGGTAACTTTACTTGAGGCTATATTTTTATTCACCACATGATATGTGTTTTGCTTGGAGCGTCTTGTATGATTTGAGTCTTTGCTTTTTAGTTTGCCACAATCGTCCATGCTGCACACACCTTTTGGGAGAGACACGCATGAATTGTGATTTATTAGAATGCTCTATGTGCTTCCCTTATATCTTTTGAGCTAGGCAAATTTGCTCTAGTGCTTCACTTATATCTTTTTAGAGCACGGCGGTGGTTTTATTTTATAGAAATTGATGAACTCTCGTACTTCACTTATATTATTTTGAGAGTCTTTAGAATAGCATGGTAATTTGCTTTGGTTATAAAATTAGTCCTAATATGATAGGCATCCAAGATGGATATAATAAAAACTTTCATATAAAGTGCATTGAATACTATGAGAAGTTTGATTCCTTATGATTGTTTTGAGATATGAAGATGGTGATATTAGAGCCATGCTAGTGAGTAGTTGCGAATTTGAGAAATACTTGTGTTAAATTTTGTGAGTCTCGTAGCATGCACGTATGGTGAACCGTTATGTGATGAAGTCGAGCATGATTTATTTATTGATTGTCTTCCTTATGAGTGGCGGTCGGGGACGAGCGATGGTCTTTTCCTACCAATATATCCCCTAGGAGCATGCGCGTAGTACTTTGTTTCGATGACTAATAGATTTTTGCAATAAGTATGTGAGTTCTTTATGACTAATGTTGAGTCCATGGATTATACGCACTCTCACATTTCCGCCGTTGCTAGCCTCTCTAGTGCCGCGCAACTTTCGACGATACCATAAACCCACCACATATCCTTCCTCAAAACAGCCACCATACCTACCTATTATGGCATTTCCATAGCCATTCCGAGATATATTGCCATGCAACTTTCCACCGTTCCGTTTATTATGACAAGCTCCATCATTGTCATATTGCTTTGCATGATCATGTAGTTGACATCGTATTTGTGGCAAAGCCACCGTTCTTCATATTTTTTATAGATGTCACTCTTGATTCATTAATTGCACATCCTGGTACACCGCCGAAGGCATTCACATAGAGTCATATTTTGTTCTAAGTACTGAGTTGTAAGTAAATAAAAGTGTGATGATCTTCATTATTAGAGCATTGTCCCATGTGAGGAAAGGATGATGGAGACTATGATTCCCCCACAAGTCGGGATGAGACTCCGGGCGAAAAATAAAATAAAAATAAAAGAGGCCAAAAAAGTGAGAGAAGGCCCAACAAAAAAGAGAGAGGGGGGAAAAGAGAGAAGGGACAATGTTACTATCCTTTTACCACACTTGTGCTTCAAAGTAGCACCATGATCTTCATGATAGAGAGTCTCCTATGATATCACTTTCATATACTAGTGGGAATTTTTCATTATAGAACTTGGCTTGTATATTCCAATGATGGGCTTCCTCAAATTGCCCTAGGTCTTCGTGAGCAAGAGAGTTGGATGCACAGCCACTTAGTTTCCTTTTGAGCTTTCATAAACTTATAGCTCTAGTGCATCCGTTGCATGGCAATCCCTACTCACTCACATTGATATCTATTAATGGGCATCTCCATAGCCCGTTGATACGCCCAGTTGATGTGAGACTATCTCCTTCTTTTTGTCTTCTCCACAACCACCGTCTATTCCACCTATAGTGCTATGTCCATGGCTCACGCTCATGTATTGCGTGAATGTTGAAAAAGTTTGAGAACGTCAAAAGTATGAAACAATTGCTTGGCTTGTCATCGGGGTTGTGCATGATTTGAATATTTTGTGTGATGAAGATAGAGCATAGCCAGACTATATGATTTTGTAGGGATAAGCTTTCTTTGGCCATGTTATTTTGAGAATACATAATTATTTTGTTAGTATGCTTGAAGTATTATTATTTTTACGTCAATATTGAACTTTGTTTTGAATCTTACGGATCTGAACATTCATGCCACAATAAAGAGAATTACATGGATAAATATGTTAGGTAGCATTCCACATCAAAAATCCTGTTTTTATCATTTACCTACTCGAGGACGAGCATGAATTAAGCTTGGGATGCTTGATACGTCTCCAACGTATCTATAATTTTTGATTGTTCCATGCTATTATATTATCTATTTTGGATGTTTTATATGCATTAATATGCTATTTTATATGATTTTTGGGACTAACCTATTAACCTAGAGCCCAGCGCCAGTTTCTGTTTTTTCCTTGTTTTAGAGTTTCGCACAAAAGGAATACCAAACAGAGTCCACACGGAATAAAACTTTCGCGATGATTTTTCTTGGACCAGAAGACACCCAGGAGACTTCGAGTGCAAGTCAGAGAGCCACGAGGTGGCCACAAGAGTGGAGGGCGCGTCCAGGGGGTAGGGCGCGCCCCCAACCTTGTGGGCCCCTCGTTCACCTCCTGACCTAGATCTTCCTCCTATATGTACTCTTATACCCCAAAAACATCTAGGGAGCCACGAAACCACTTTTCCACTGCCGCAACCTTCTATACCCGTGAGATCCCATCTTGGGGCCTTTTCCGGCATCCTGCCGGAGGGGGATTCGATCACGGAGGGCTTCTACATCAACACCATTGCCTCTCCGATGAAGCGTGAGTAGTTTACCTCAGACCTACGGGTCCATAGCTAGTAGCTAGATGGCTTCTTCTCTCTCTTGGATTCTCAATACAAAGTTCTCCTCGAGTGTAGATAAAACATCCAAGATTGATACTATAATAGCATGCTTGAATTCATATTGGCATGGAGGGGCCCGAGGAGAGAACCGTTCCCCCTTTCCTTTTGGGAGTACCGCTTACTGATCGGTCCTCAATTTGAAAACTGACAAAGGTGACTTCTAGAGGCTCGCTATTTTCAACAGTGCCTGCTCCTGAACGAGCTGCTCACCCGGCTGCGTCTTTACCCCTATCCAATTTTTGGGCCAATTCCGGAACAATAAAAAATTTTAGATACGTTAGAGACGTATCAAGCATCCCCAAGCTTAATTCCTGCTCGTCCTCGAGTAGGTCAACGATAAAAATAGAATTTTTGATGTGGAATGCTACCTATCATATTCGTCATATACTCTTCTCTTTTGTAGCATGGACGTTTGAACTTGAATGATTCAAAGCATTAGTCTATAATTTGACATGAAGACATAAATACTCAAGCATAGCAACAAGCAACCATGTCTTTCAAAATATCAATGCTAAAGAAAGTTATCCCTAGCCCATTATGCTCAATCATTGATCCATTCATGAAACAAACTCAACATTAGCCACACCCAATGCAAAAGTATGAAAATAGTGCTCTCTAGTTGGTGCTTGTAAGAGAAGATGGAGACTCAAAATAAAAATAAAAAATGCATAAAAGTAAATTGATAGGCCCTTTGCAGAGGGAAAAGGATATTTGTAGAGGTGCGAGAGCTCATGTTTTAAATTAGAGATAAAATTATTTTGAGAGGCAAGCTTTTCCTGTCAACGAAAACGACCGAGAATTCCCAATATCTTCCATGCTAGACAAATTATAGGCGGTTCCCAAACAAAAAATAAAGTTTATTTCCTTTCCCACCATTCTTTCACAATCCATGGCTAGCCATATCCACGGGTGCCTCCCATACCAACACTTTCCAAGGAATTTATTATTATTATCATATCTTTTTTTCATTTCGGGACTGGGCATCCCTATTGCCTGCCACACTCTCATGCAATGACAAGTGAATAAACACTCATCGTGAGAATAAAATACCTAGCATGGAAAATATTGGCCACCCCCTGCCACTTCATGAGCGGTACGGGCAGACAAAACAAAAATTTACTTTGAAAAATTAGAGTCGGCACATGCAAATTTACTTGGAATGGCATGAAAATATCGTATATAGGTAGGTATGGTGGACTCATTTGGCACAACTTTGGGTTTTAAGGAGTTGGATACACAAGCATCATTCCTGCTTAATACAAATGAAGGCTAGCAAATAGATTGAGAAGCGACCAACCAAAAAGCAAAAATGGTCATAAACATGCATTGAACATAACTAACACTGAATAATGCACCATAAGTAGGATGTAACTTCGTTGCATAACTATGACTTTATGAGTATGCAAAGGGAATCACAAACCATAACACTAATATTCTTACTAAACCACAATTACTCTCTAACATGACTCACATATTATCATCTCCATATCGCAAAACTATTGCAAGGAATCAAACTTATCATATCCAATGATCTACATGAAAGTTTTTATTATATCCCTCTTGAATATTCATCACTTTGGGACCAAATTCATATCTTGAGCAAATTAAGATTACTATTATCAACTCTAAAAAAGATATAAGTGAAGCATGAGAGTGCAAATTTTTCTTCAAAGTTTAATAAATGTCGTGCTAAAAAAGATATAAGTGAAGCACTAGAGCAACAACCAAGCTCAAAAGATTTAAGTGTAGCACAAAGAGTATTCTAAGAGATCATGATAAGTGTGTGCTTCTCTCAAATAAGTGTGTTCATTAGTGATGATTGTGTGTAGGATCGTAAGTATGTCTAGAGGGGGTGATTAGACTACTTGACCAAATAAAAATCTAGCCTTTTCCCAATTTTAAGTCTTGGCAGATTTTAGCAACTTAGCACAAGTCAAGTAATCAACCTACACATGCAAGTCTAAGAGTATAGCAGCGGAATGTAAATCATTGCACATGAAGGCAAAGGGAGGAGTTTGGAGGGAGCAAACGCAATGTAGACACGGAGATTTTTGGCGTGGCTCCGATAGGTGGTGCTATCGTACATCCACGTTTATGGAGACTTCAACCCACAAAGGGTAACGGTTGCGCGAGTCCATAGAGGGCTCCACCCACGAAGGGTCCACGGAGAAGCAACCTTGTCTATCCCACCATGGTCATCGCCCACGAAGGACTTGCCTCGCTAGGGTAGATCTTCACGAAGGAGGCAATCTCCTTGCCCGTACAAACACCTTGGTTCAACTCCACGATCTTGACGGAGGCTCCCAAGTGACACATAACCAATCTAGGAGACACCACTCTCCAAAAGGTAATAGATGGTGTGTTGATGATGCACTCCTTGCTCTTGTGCTTCAAATGATAGTCTCCCCAACACTCAACTCACTCTCACAGATTTGGATTTGGTGGAAAGATGATTTGAGTGGAAAGCAACTTGGGGAAGGCTAGAGATCAAGATTATTGTGGTTGGATTGGAATATCTTGGTCTCAACACATGAGTAGGTGGTTCTCTCTCAGAAAATGAATGGTAGAAGTGTAGGCACGTTCTGATGGCTCTCTCCACGAATGAAGAGTGGGTGGAGGGGTATATATAGCCTCCACACAAATCTAACCGTTACACACAATTTACCAAACTCGGTCAGACCAATTTAGTTCAAAATGCGAACGTTAGGCTTTTCGGTGGGACCGACATGTCAACTTGGTAGGACCGATTTCATTAGGGTTAGGGCATAACATAATCTCGGTGAGACCGATCACATCAACTCGGTGAGACCGATTTTCTGTAATAGGCAAACAGAGAGTTGGTCAGGCAAACTCGGTGGGACCGATCGCTCATTTCGGTGAGACCGAAATGTTATGAGAAGGAAATAGAGAGTTTGCATTGCGAACTCGGTGCGACCGATCGCTCATCTCGGTTAGACCGAAACGTTGCGAAGGGAAACAGAGAGTTTGGAATCCCAACTCGGTGAGACCGAGATCCCTATCGATGAGACCGAACTGGTTAGGGTTTCTGGCTATGGCTATGTCAAATGAACTCGGTGGCGCCGGATAGACTAAATTGGTGGGGCCGAGTTTGACTTTTGGTTTGGGACATATGTGGATATGAGAAAGTGGTTGAGGGCTTTCGGAGCATGTCGCTAAGCATTTTTGAGCAAGCAAGCCATTAAGAAACATCTCATCCCCTTTTAATAGTATTGGCTTTTCCTATGGACTCAATGTGATCTTGGATCACTAAAATGAAAAAGGTAGAGTCTTGAGCTTGAGCCAATATGTGTCCTTAGCATTTTGAGGGGTCCACATTCCTAGTCCATGCCATGCCAATCATTGAACTTTCTGAAATGATCATCTTGAAAGAGCATTAGTTCAATGAGCTATATGTTGTTAGGAATTACCAAAACCACCCAGGATAGTTGCACTTTCAATCTCCCCCTTTTTGGTAATTGATGACAACATATAGATCAAAGCTTCGACAAATGATAATAAGACTGAAATACATCGTTGCTTTGAGAAGTATGTGATAAGCACGAGCTCCCCCTAAATTTGTGCATTATTTAAAATTTGCTTTTGAATGCAAATGCACAATCTATTAGGATCATGGGTTACTCTTCCATGTCATATACATCTTGGTGGAGCGCTCAAAATGATAGAGAGTAAAATATGCACTCATCACCAAGGCAAAGTGAATGATCATATATGAGAGATAAATAATAACATCATTCAAGCACAAGAATTAATGCAGGATATGATCAAACACATGATCATACAAGTATCTCACACACATAAACATAGAGTATCAAGCAAGCACACAAATAAGTATCAACCAAAAGCAAAGCAGGAAAAAAGAAGAAAAGCTCTCTCTCGAAGCCCTATGATCTATACACGTTCTCCCCCTTTGGCAACAAATTACCAAAAAGCTCAAAAACGCATAGTGCTATGCTTCTCTCTAGGCTTGATCTCCCTATGATCTATCCAAGGATGAATGCATATGTTGAAGTAGTTGGAGCTGGTGGAGTGGCAACTGGAGGTGGCACTGATCCTGTGGCTGCAGGTGCTGATGTAGTTGCTCTTGTGTCAGCCATGGGCACTGCAGCAGATCTCTGCCCTCTTGGCACTCTCTCAAAGGCATCTGTGGTAGCCTGCCCTTTCCTCTCCTCAGCTTCTTCCTGGAGCTGCTCAACTGCTGTCTGCATCTCTGTCACCTTCAAATCAAGATCATAAAATTTAGTCTCAATGATCCTTTCCAGGCTCTCTTGGTTCTGAGTCAGGGTGGCCAAGCCCTTCTCAATCCTCAAGGTGGCTTGAATCAGATATCCAAGTTGATCTTTCTTCATTTTGAGAAACACTTGAGATGCTTCTTCCGCACTTGGCATCTTTGCAGCTTTCTCGGCTTTAGCTTTCTCTCTCTTCTCTTGGGCTTCTAGAGATGTTGGGTCATCAGCATTCATGACAACTGTGTTGTCCTCAAAATCTAGCATTTGGCATGGGAACTCTCTTGGCAGGTGCCTTCTTGTTCAGTCCTAGCTTAGTTGTAGCAGCAGCAGCATATTCTTTTTTCAGCACCTTCTTCTTGGAGCTGACCTCTTCCTCAGCAGCAACATAATCCTCATCTTCTGAGTTAGAATTTCTCTTCCTCCTTATCCTTGTAGCTGCTTTGGGAAAGTTGCTTGGGGTGCTCCTACTACCCTCATCATAGCTGCTAGAGGGACTAGTGCCCTCACTCAGGTTCACCTGCTCTTCTGACTTGTTTTGGCTATCACTCTGATCAGACATTCTAGCAAAGCAAACTGACAGTTGACCCTGTGAATAGTTATAGATGAGATAGAGTAGATGAGCATCACAAAGTGCAGAGATTTTGCAGAACAACTGAGTCAAAAACTTAGTTTTAGTTTTCCACAGAAAGCATTTCGGAGCTACCGATTGGTTAAACTCAGTGACACCAAAGCAACTTTTGGAGTCTAAACTAGTGATATCGGTCAGACCGAGACACAGTTCGGTGACTCTGAGATTGCTAGGGTTTCACTGAGAGTTGAACTCGGTCACACCGATTTGCATGTTTCGGTCAGACGAAAAGTGCAAGTGCAATGGCCTAAGCCAAATCGGTGAGACCGATTTCCACAACTCGGTCGGTCCGAGATGAGTTCGGCGGAAGCTTAACACTAAATTGTCGAATCGTATCTAATCTAAAGGATGTTTGTGACGCCCCCGATTCAATCGTAAACTAATCATGCACGCAAACGTGTACGATCAAGATCAGGGACTCACGGGAAGATATCACAACACAACTCTAAAAAACATAAATAAGTCATACAAGCATCATAATACAAGCCAGGGGCCTCGAGGGCTCGAATACAAGTGCTCGATCATAGACGAGTCAGCGGAAGCAACAATATCTGAGTATAGACATAAGTTAAACAAGTTGCCATAAGATGGCTAGCACAAACTGGGATACAGATCGAAAGAGGCGCAGGCCTCCAGCCTGGGATCCTCCTAAACTACTCCTGGTCGTCATCAGCGGCCTGCACATAGAAGTAGGCACCTCCGGTGTAGTAGGAGTCGTCGTCGACGGTGGCGTCTGGCTCCTGGACTCCAGCATCTAGTTGCGACAACCGAGAGAAAAGGAAATAGGGAAAGAGGGGGAAAAGCAACCGTGAGTACTCATCCAAAGTACTCGCAAGCAAGGATCTACACTACATATGCATGGGTATCTGTGTAAAGGGGCAATGTCGGTGGACTGAACTGCAGAATGCCAAAATAAGAGGGGGATAGCTAGTCCTGTCAAAGACTACGCTTCTGGCAGCCTCCATCTTGCAGCATGTAGAAGAGAGTAGATGGTAAGTTCACCAAGTAGCATTGCATAGCATAATCCTACCCGGCGATCCTCTCCTCGTCGCCCTGTGTGAGGCGATCACCGGGTTATATCTGGCACTTGGAAGGGTGTGTTTTATTAAGTATCCGGTTCTATTGTCATAAGGTCAAGGTACAACTCCAAGTCGTCCTGTTACCGAAGATCACGGCTATTCGAATAGATAAACTTCCCTACAGGGGTGCACCACATAAACCAACACGCTCGATCCCCTTTGGCCGGACACACTTTCCTGGGTCATGCCCGGCCTCGGAAGATCAACATGTCGCAGCCCTACCTAGGCTCAACAGAGAGGTCAGCATGCAGTCTAAATCCTATGCGCACAGGGGTCTGGGCCCATCGCCCATTGCACACTTGCACGTTGCGAACGCGGCCAGAAGCAGACCTAGCCCCCTTAATACAAGCGCGGGCTTACGGTCCAATGCGGCGCGCGCCGCTCAGTCGCTGACGTCAAAAAGAGCTTCGGCTGATACCACGACGCCGGTTGCCCATATCTTGTCCCACGTGGCGGTTAGTGCGTATAAGGTCAACGACCCAACTCAGATCAAATACCAAGATCTCTTTAAGCATGTTAATTGAAGTATCCGCGAACGCCGACCAGCGCCAGGCCCACCTTTCTCCTAGGTGGTCTCAACCTGCCCTGTCGCTCCGCCACAAAGTAACAGTCGGGGGCCATCGGGAACCCAGGCCCACCTCTACCGGGATGGAGCCACCTGCCCCTTCAGCCCCCATCTCCGAACAGTATCATAAGCAATGTAACAGTATAAAGTATATAGCATATGCCCGTGATCACCTCCCGAAGTGATCACGGCCCAGTAGTATAGCATGGCAGACGGACAAGAGTGTAGGGCCACTGATGGAACACTAGCATCCTATACTAAGCATTTAGGATTGCAGGTAAGGGTAACAACTGTAGCAACAATGATAGGCTATGTAGCAGAATAGGATTAACCAAAAGCAGTAACATGCTATACTACTCTAATGCAAGTAGTAGAGAGAAGGAATAGGCGATATCTGGTGATCAAAGGGGGGGCTTGCCTGGTTGCTCTGGCAAGAAGGAGGGGTCGTCAGCACCGTAGTCGTACTAGGTAGCAGCGGCGTCGGTCTCGGTGTCTAGCGAGAGAAGAGGGGAAAGAAACAATAAATATAAAGGAAACATATGCATGAAGATGCATGACATGACAATGAATGATGCTAGGTGTGCCCTAACGCGGTAGGAGGTGATACCGGCGAAGGGGGGAAACATCCGGGAAAGTATCCCCGGTGTTTCGCGTTTTCGGACAGATGAACCGGAGGTGAAATGTTGCAGGTTCAATATGCTAGGGATGTGTGTCGGACAAACGGGCTACGTATTCGGATTCGTCTCGTCGTTCTGAGCAACTTTCATGTACAAAGTATTTCGATCCAAGTTACGGTTTATTTTGTTTTAATTTTAAAGTTTTAAACCATTTTTAGAATTTATTTAATTAATTTAAATCAACATTATCCAGAATAGTGCATGCTGACATCAGCATGACGTCAGCAGTCAACAGAGGTGTTGACTGGGTCGCTGACATGTGGGTCCCACATGTCATAGGTACAATAATCTAATTAACCTATTAATCAGTTTAATTAGTTAATTAGGTAACTAATGTTTTTAGTTTAATTAAACAAGATTAATTTAGTTAATTAATTACTTAATTAGTTAACATTTTTATTTACTTATTATTTATTTATTTTTATTTCTTTTTTTAATCATTCTGGGGCGCTGGGGCCCCTTTGTCATTGGCACTAGGGGCCTTAGCGGTTACCGGCGTGGCCCGATTGGGCGCACGTCCAAGGGCGCACGGCGGCCGTGGCCGTGGCCAAAGCAGCGGTGCGGCGGGGCTACGCGGGCAGCACGGTGGAGCACGCGCGCGGGACGAGCTCCGGCGCCCAGCGGTGTCGCGCGCGAGCACGGAGTGGCTACGGGTGGAAGCGGGCGCAGTCGCGGGCGGTGGCGAGCATCGTCGGGCCGTGCGGGGAGGAGGCCAGGGTGTGCGGGGCACGGACGGAGCGCAGCCGTGGACGCGGTGACCGCGGCCGCGAGCGGGGCATGTGCGCGGTGAGCGGGGGCTCAACGACGGGAGAGAGGGAGTGAGGAGGGGAGGCGGCGGCTCACAGGGGTGTTGCAGGGGTTCGGGCAGCGGGGGTCGAGGAGGTGGACGGGGACGACCGGGCGATGGGGAGGAGATCCGGTGAGGAAGCGGTCCGGCGAGGCGGCTTTGGGCGACGGCGAGGTTCAGCGGTGTCGGGGCGTCGAAGTCGGCGTCGATGTAGCGTCGGGGTGCCGGCGTGAGGCTGGTCGAAGGCGCGACAGTCGTGGTGCGGGAGAGGTCCGATACAGCGAGGACGGCGACTCCTGCTTGCTGCTGGGTAGAGGTCCAGGGGCGACGAGGTGGAGCAGGAGCGAACGAAGGGAGGAGAGGCTGCGAGGGGGATCAGGTGCTCGGGCTCGGGCTTGAGGCGCCTCGCCTCTAGTCTCGGTGTGCGGCGGCGCGAGAGGGAGTGGGGAGAATCGGGGGAGAGTTGGGTGGTTAGGGTTTCTGGGAAGTGGGGGAGGCCTATGTAGGCCAAAGGCGTGGGCCGGCCTGGCTGGGCCAAGGGGATCCATTGGGGGGAGAGGGGAGTCTTTGTCTCATCTTTATTTGTTTCGTCTTTTCTTTTATTACTTTTCTTTTCTATTTTTAATTTTATATTTTAAATACATAGTTTTATAAAATACCTTAGTTGCACCTAAATTAGTATTAACAAATATGCCACCACCACAATTAACTTGGCACCTAAAATAAAAATAGTTTGTAATTGTTTATTATTTTAAAAGCTTTTAAATAATTGGTTTTGTTACTGTTTTGTTCATTTTAGAGTTTTGAACACTTTATAAAAGTGGGGTTTCTCCACCAACATTTCGTATGGATTATATGCCACAAACCGAAGATTTTAGTTTTAATATTTGAAAACTTGTGTGGTTTCCCATTAACTCAAATTTGAATTTGAATCGTTTTGAACTAGCGCGAGATTAACAACAGTAACGCGATGACATGGCATCATTAGCTGAGGTTCACTGTAGCTTAAGTATCCGGGCGTCACAGTTTTTGGTGGACAGGAAGTTCTCATACGTGGTAAGAAACATGGCATTTGCTTTGTGCTAATAATCGGAGAAAAGAATAGCACAAAGGTTTGTACTCATACCCTAGTTCGGTGATGAGCTCGCTACGGCGGCAACGGCGGTGTTGAAATCTGACAGCGACAGAGACCAGCAGCGGGAGGTCGCTGGCGACGAGAGGACGATCCGGAGACCCGAGGCGGCAGAGCAGGACACGTGCGGGCTCAGAGGTTTTGGAGGAATTTCCAAAATTTGACCCGTCGGTATTTATATCCTGACCCTATCGGTGTGACTGAGTGGAACAACTTGGTGGCACCGAGATGCAGAATCGCAAGCGGTTACTGCAACTCGGTGTGACCGAAACGTTCTAATCGGTTGCACCGAGATTGAAAACCTAGATCAACTCAGTAAACTCGGTCAGACAGAAAAGGATGTATCGGTCAGACCGAAATGGACAGAGAGGTTTTGGAAGTTTAAGTCTATGACGAATCGGTGACTCCGAGTGCTCCTCACATAGAGGGTTCGAATCTGATTTGATCAAACTTTGTGATGTAGCATGAATAGAGTTTGAGACAAGAAAAGCATAGATAGCTAGAGGAAGTTCTTAGGCATTCTTGTCCATCCATCTGGCAAAAGAAGAAAAGCCAAACAATCAAAGCAACAAATGGATGTCCTCGAATGAGTAAAATATGCAACCAACATGCTCACATAATAAAATGGCAAATGAAATATGTGACAAAGCATGACACTCTAGCATCTATCAAGCAATTGGCGATGACTAAGTCATCTATATATCAGTATATTGACTTAGGAGTCAAATGAGAACATTTGATCATAGGTCATACTCATCGTTTAAGCATAAGTGGGGTTACCACTTTTACATAAAGCATTGTTGTTTTCACACCATTAGAGTTGCTTTAGCTCAATTTTTAGAGTAAAGCTCCCCCTAGATGTGATATCCCCCCAAAGAGGGATGAACTAACCTTGGGTTTTGTCAATGATGACTTCATGTAGATGTAGAAGATGTGGATGCTCAATGTTGATGTAGATCATTCGGAGCAATCCTTTGGAGTGAGTTGCACTTTCAATACCTACCCGGGTTAGTCCCACAAGGAACACACAAGGATATCTATCGTGGAATTGTCACGGCAGATGTCCTAGTGTGAGGACTTAGTCGTGAGGCCAACGCATCTATGTGGTAGCTTGAGAGGGGTTGATCGGAATCGAGAAACGCAACACCAGACAAGGGTTTAGACAGCTATAGGCCCCGGGAAACATCATCCGGTAACAACCCTACATGTTGTTTGTGGCTAGGTCTCATTATGCTCATGAGGGAGTCACCGTAAGCCGGCTCTCCTAGTTGTGTCTAGCCTTACCGATTATTTTCTATCCCTCTTGGGGTGCCCTGCCCCTCCTTATATAAGTTGAAGGGGCGGGTTACATATAGAGTCCAACTCGGATTGGGACTTAAACTATTCTGACTTCTCATCACGAGCTTCTTTCCATGGGCTTCTTAACGTCTAGGGTTTATTAACCCCAGGCGACTCTGTTACAATCTAACTTACCATCTGGCTTACCATCTGACTTAACATCGGCCGGCTTACCATCTGGCTTAACATCTGCCGGCTTAAACATCTGGCTTAACATCTGCCGGCTTAAACATATGGCTTAACATCTGTCGGCTTAAACATCTGCTAGGTCACCAATGAAACACCAAGTCCCAGCCGGGTCATATCTCCGG
The DNA here is from genome assembly GCF_018294505.1 of Triticum aestivum. Classification (NCBI taxonomy): domain Eukaryota; kingdom Viridiplantae; phylum Streptophyta; class Magnoliopsida; order Poales; family Poaceae; genus Triticum; species Triticum aestivum. The sequence continues at coordinate 195,182,794 of NC_057799.1, forward strand.
CCGGGTCATACCACGGGGTATATCCCCAACATTAGCCCCCAGTTTAATTTGGATTTATCCATGTTAAAATAATCCTGTAAAACAAACACAAAAACAATTTTGACAGATTATGCTCCAGGTTTAAGCACTCTTGTAAGCCGGCACCTGATCATCCTTAATTCCTTATCATTTCCTTCTTTCTAGAAAATTCAGGTCAATAGGCCAGCTTCATAATCAATTTGCTGACGTTGGTTTCTCACAGAGAAAATTGTGAAGAATAATTCATTTGACTCAGCTCCTATGCTTAAAAAATATTGGTCTTTGAAATATTCATCTGATCTTCAGTCGGCTTGAATATGAAAAACTTGCCGGTTTACCATTGCCAAAATTTCCGGTTTGTAAACATTGATGGTACCGGGTCATAATTGTTGTTAACATCAAACTTGGAAATGTACCTCCTTTATATGCATATCACCTGTAGCCCCCAAGTCTTAAGACGGGAGCGTAGTAACCACTTAAGACTTGCTTCAATATAAATGTTGCAACCTTGAAGAAATCCAGGTTGTTCATCTCAATCACTAGTCAAAACTGAATATTCCACATACGTAGCCCCCAAATGCCGGGTTGTCATGCTTGCAACAACCTGGGACTTGTAATTGCCTTATGCTCATAAAATCTTCAACCAGTGTAGCCCCCAAGGGCCGAGTCATTATGCAATAATGAGCAGGGACTTTGTAGATATGATCATGTAGACTTGAACAGCAACGTATAGCCCCCAAGGGTCGGCTCAGTAAGATAATACTGAGCTGGGACTTTATGTATACTTCATCAAAAATAACATCATATGATGTAGCCTCTATCATAGGGCTTGAACCCACGTCCACAAGGTTAAGAGCTTTGTGCTTTACCAACTAAGCAATAGATCCTTCAATATAATGGATTTAACTTGTGTACCTTGAATTTTTAATAGGAGCAATTAGTAGCCCCCAAGGGCCGGCTCATTACGATGTGATGAGTCGGGTCTTCAATAAGGCAAGTAAAAATGACTTTGCATTAGCCCCCAAGTGCCATGGTGCATGCTGGCAGTGACATGGGACTTGCATATTTGATGTAATCTCAACTTGAATAATGTAGCCCCCAAGTGTCGGGTCGTAAGCCCACAGTGACTCGGGACTATTCCCTCCATTGTAGAATAAATGATATCCATTGATAAAATAATAGCCATTGCACTAAAGCGACTTTGAAAACCTCAATCATAATACTGGTTATTGATAACCATAATAAAAATCCAGCCATGTTGGCTATTAAAGATTTGAATAATATAACCCGGTTTGAAACCAGTTCCTGCACACAAACAGATCATAAGTGTCCTGGCGGTTTACTACAGGGCGGGTCAAGATGCCCAGTATAACTCCGCTGGTGACCATAGAAGTCCATAACTAGGGTAGGGGGTAATATCCCAAATATGAGACATAATCAGGGCTGTTTGGCCTGACTTGTTAAAAAACCATATGGCAAGAAAAAGAGGCAATATAAATCCAAAACAAAATAAAAACTCCAAAGAAAAAACACGAGGCTTTTCCAGGCCGCCAAGCCAAAGTCTCTTCTTCAATGAAACTAGCCTGATGGTCACTGGAAGGTACGCGCTTTCCGTAAGCCGGCTCTCACATGACCCAATCGACATTTCAACCCAGATAAGTTCAGGTCTTATTTAAAGATAGACTTATCAGGAGTACGCGGGGTCGGAGTAGCATCGTGCATCACAGGCCGATTTATGCAAGTTTCAAGGAAGGCGGCTTATGAGCCTGGATCTATCCTAACTATCTGTAAGCCGTGCTCTCACATGACAAACTGGTGTTTTAACCTTAACAATCTCAGGATCTTTGGTGAATACACCATAAACGATTGATTGTTAAGAGTTCGGCGGGTCAATCAGGATTACCTGATGAAGAAGCAGCTGGTATACAGGTAGGATGACCCGGAAAGGTCATGTCCTCTTTGGTGAATACACCTATGTTTGAACAAGATAACATGGTCAAGAGGGTAGTAATGATATGTTCTCTTTGGTGAATACACCTATGTTTGAACAAGAAGCCCCCAAGTGACATATTTATGAGTTGTGCTCGTCGGGGACCTATGTTTGAGCTGTGATGTGCATCCAACTCTCTTTGGTCCCTGTAATTCGGGCATCAAGCCTCCAAGTGATTTGTAATAAGGCGTGTAAGCCGGATCGGATACCCATGTTTGAACCGCGCATCATGGAAACAAGTTCTCTTTGGCAACCTTTAATTTTTCTGAAAACTCAGACTTGCGAGAGATGAATTCTTTTTGAATCGGAATTGAGAGCTTCAAAGCTTTGTGAGAAACAGATTTCCCTTGAGCCGGGTTTTAAACCGAAGTTCTTCACTTTGAGCCGGAAATTTTCTGACGGTCTTTAAACTTTCATCAATATAATAGTAGTCCCCGGGGCCGGGTTATCTTCCCTCCAATGACCCGGAGTTCTTGAATCTGCTCAAACTGGCAACATTTACTGAGTCATGTCATCGTAGCCCTCGAGTTTTAAGACTACTCGAGGAGTTGGCTTGAGACTCTCCATACTTGACCGTCATATGAACCGGCATATAGTTGAACAGCGGATTGCTGAAATATGTTGAATCTCGACGGGTTATAAATGACCCTGTATGAGCTGTGTCAACAACTCGGCCAATGGTGCATCCCAACTGGCTGTTTTGAAGTTAACCAAACTGTAGTGGCGGCGACTTGTGTGCCTACTCATTGAGCCATCTAGTGCAGACGGTGGCTGATAATATATGATAATTGGCCTTCAAATTGTTGGAAGAAAAACCGGGCTACCCAAGCAGTGATTTGCTTGCACTCAATAAACATCTTATGCAGATGGTGCAGACGGCAGCTGATAATATAGACTAGACCCCATGGCGGCGGTTTGCACACGTCCATTGGACAGCTTGCATGAGCGGGTGTGACCCTGATGTGCCAATATAGATTAATCCGCAAGAGCGGCAACTTAGGCGCTTCTATTGAGCGGCACGGTAAGGACAATCATCCGCGGTATAACACCATCTTGAAATAATTGTCCTGCATATAAAAAAGATATAGACCAAAGTAATTGTTCTTTGACGAAAACAGTATAAAAATGTATAAAAAGGATAGCACCTGGTATTTTTTTCGGATGAACGCAAATGCTGGCGCTAGATATTGTTGGATGTAATCTGGGCGGACCAGCACACGATGACTTATTGCGATGATGACTCATTGCTCTGTTCCCGTAGTAGTACTATGAAGTACTAAGGGCAAGGCCAACGGGTAGCCTCAGAGGTGATACCTCACGAGACAGCTAGGCTCGGATGCCAGTGTGGTGCTAAAGTGATAGCTTGCAGAGCACAACGGGTTCGTCATGGGGCTGTTGTTGCGTTGGATAGGTGTGAAATTGCACGGTGGTCTCATCTCTCCAGACCGACATGGATGTACTGAGGCATCACCAAGGTAATGCTACCATTGTACATGCCCTAATTGATTTTGCTTTCATGCATGTGTAGGCAAGTCAAACATGTATCCAGTTTGACCCTCCTCTCCCTTTGGCGTGAGCTTTCTGTAATAGACCGCCCACAGCGCTTTCTTTTGTCATTGAGGTACACCAATTTCATAGCGGTGGCGACTTAGGGCAGCAGTAACACGCGGCAGAAGCCGGCTACTGAGGGCACTGGCGGGCGACGAGGCAAGGCCATAGCAGCCTCAACCTGCTTCTACAGAGGTGAATTGGCAAAGGTCGCGGCGGCGACTTGAAACAGGCCGACCTTAGCGGCAACTTGGTACACCAGCGAGGGCGGCTCAGAGGCCACGACAGTTGTGGCGGTTCACAGGCGCGGGGCGGCTCTCAGTTACAGCGACTCGAGGTGTTGAGGGCCACGGCGAATTAGCGGCAGCGGCTCTCCCGCTGCAGAAACACTTGGTGGCTTAAGCAATGCAAGCCAATGGGGCAACTTGGGAAGATTGAAGGCGAGGCCAACGTGACCCGGCCAGGCGGTTCACGGCGGAGGAACAACGCTCCGGTGGATCAACAGCAACAAGACGGCTCGACTCGTGACAGGAGCGGCTCAACACGGCGCGAGGGGAGCTGGGAGGCTTGGTGGCAGGCTTGCAATGGCAGCTAGCCAGGCGGCTCACAGCAGGATCGATACGCGGCAAAGGCGCTCGACGCGGCCAGCTCGGTGAATAGCCGGAGGTGAGGATGGTGACTCAAGGACAGCCAACATCGGTGGTTCAACAGCACCGTTGTTCAGGGGCAACCTGAAGCGAAGGTAGTGGCAACTTTACGGCGGCGGCTGATTTGGCCATGGCGGCTCAACACGGGTCCGGTGAAGGCAGCGGCGGCTCTCCAACAAGGCGGAGGCAATGGTGATGCAGGCGGCTTAGAAGCAGCGCTGCAGGTTCGAGCAACGGGTCAGCGGCCGGTGGCTCGCAACAGTAGCTGAAGCTGCTCACGGGCAACGTGAGGGCAGCTCGACACGACCCGGCGAGGTTGCACGGCGGCTGGTACAGCCGTGGGCGAAGGCGCGGATGCAAATAAAGTCGCGGGGTCGACTTGAAACCAGGCGACTTGGTGGCAGCAGGGCCGGCTCAATCAAGCGACATAGGTCAATGGATGTGGCGGCTTAAGACCGCAGAGGTAGCAGCTCAAGACCGCATCAGCGGCGTCTTGACGCGCGGGTCGGCAACGGCGACTTGTGGAGGACCACGGCTGATGTGGCACAAGGCCAAGACGGCGGCAGGCGACACAAGGTCGGGCCCGAGGCCACGGCAGCTTGCGGCAGGGGAAGAGGACGAGGTCGGGCGGCTCAATGGCGCGGTGGTTTGACGGCAGCTTGCGCGCTGCGGGTGACCCGGCAATGAAGCAGAGTCCGGGTCGTAGTGGTGGAGAAAATCCAGGTTGCTGTTGTGCGTCCGTGGAGACGGCGGCATTAGATCTAGGGCGAGACGAGGCGGCGCTGATGACTCATGATGACAGGGCGATTCATACAGGGCGGCCTTGTGGCAGAGACATCCGTGACAGCAGAGGCGTGGTGGTTTGACGAAGTGGAGGGGCGGAGGCCGCGCCGGCGGAGATGGCTCAAGGCCCGGGCGTTTCGGCCGTGGCGGCATCTTGGTGATGACCCACAAGTATAGGGGATCTATCATAGTCCTTTCGATAAGTAAGAGTGTCGAACCCAACGAGGAGCAGAAGGAAATGATAAGCGGTTTTCAGCAAGGTATTCTCTGCAAGCACTGAAATTATAGGTAACAGATAGTTTTGTGATAAGATAATTTGTAACGAGCAACAAGTAACAAAAGTAAATAAAGTGCAGCAAGGTGGCCCAATCCTTTTTGTAGCAAAGGACAAGCCTGGACAAACTCTTATATAGAGAAAAGCGCTCCCGAGGACACATGGGAATTATCGTCAAGCTAGTTTTCATCACGTTCATATGATTCGCGTTCGGTACTTTGATAATTTCATATGTGGGTGTACCGGTGCTTGGGTGCTGCCCTTACTTGGACAAGCATCCCACTTATGATTAACCCCTATTGCAAGCATCCGCAACTACAAAAGAAGTATTAAGGTAAACCTAACCATAGCATGAAACATATGGATCCAAATCAGCCCCTTACGACGCAACGCATAAACTAGGGTTTAAGCTTCTGTCACTCTAGCAACCCATCATCTACTTATTACTTCCCAATGCCTTCCTCTAGGCCCAAATAATGGTGAAGTGTCATGTAGTCGACGTTCACATAACACCACTAGAGGAGAGACAACATACATCTCATCAAAATATCGAACGAATACCAAATTCACATGACTACTAATAGCAAGACTTCTCCCATGTCCTCAGGAACAAACGTAACTACTCACAAAATATATTCATGTTCATAATCAGAGGAGTATTAATATGCATAAAGGATCTGAACATATGATCTTCCACCAAATAAACCAACTAGCATCAACTACAAGGAGTAATCAACACTACTAGCAACCTACAGGTACCAATCCCAGACTTAGAGACAAGAATTGGATACAACAGATGAACTAGGGTTTGAGAGGAGATGGTGCTGGTGAAGATGTTGATGGAGATTGGCCCCCACCCGATGAGAGGAGCGTTGGTGATGACAATGGCGATGATTTCCCCCTCCCGGAGGGAAGTGTCCCCGGCAGAACAGCTCCGCCAGAGCCCTAGATTGGTTCCGCCAAGGTTCCGCCTCGTGGCGGCGGAGTCTCGTCCCGAAAGCTTGCTTATGATTTTTCTTCGGACGAAAGACTTCATATAGCAGAAGATGGGCACCGGAGGGCCAACAGGGGGCCCACGAGGCAGGGGGCGCGCCCAGGGGGTAGGGCGCGCCTCCCACCCTCGTGGCCAGGGTGTGGGCCCCCTCTGGTATTTCTTCCACTCAGTATTTTTTATTATTTCCAAAAATAACTTTCGTGGAGTTTCAGGACTTTTGGAGTTGTGCAGAATAGGTCTCTAATATTTGCTCCTTTTCCAGCCCAGAATTCCAGCTGCCGGCATTCTCCCTCCTTATGCAAACCTTGTAAAATAAGAGAGAATAGGCATAAGTATTGTGACATAATGTGTAGTAACAGCCCATAATGCAATAAATATCGATATAAAAGCATGATGCAAAATGGACGTATCACTTGGCAACACGGCAACACAACGGCTTGAGCAACAGAAGCAAAGATGAGTCGGGGGCCGTGGATGAGCCGGCGTTGGAGTCCAGCCGCCATTGCACACCGGATCGTCCGCAGCTGGTCTCGGCGTGAGGCCTTGGGCAGTTCAGAATGGTGGAGATCCCATGGCGGCTCAATCACGGTGAATCTTAGTCATGGTCGTTGACTCCCGGCCATAACCGTCTCTGTTTTCTTCCCTAGAAAATACGAGTATAGCTTGAAAAGACTTGACAGCCGCATGGGAGGCATAACACGGGAAAACTTCTGTCCGTATCGGCAACAGTGAAAGTTGATCCTGTTTCGACGGATTGTTTGATCACAATGGCGCACATCATGCCACCCTGAATTGCTCTTCTCTGACTTCAATCTCATGGATCCCTAGTGAGATCCCTCCAAGAACTCATCACCACCGTGCGCGAGCCCCATGGTGGGCGCCAACTGTCGTGGAATTGTCACGACAGATGTCCTAGTGTGAGGACTTAGTCGTGAGGCCAACGCATCTATGTGGTAGCTTGAGAGGGGTTGATCGGAATCGAGAAACGTAACACAAGACAAGGGTTTAGACAGCTTTGGGCCCCGGGAAATATCATCCGGTAACAACCCTACATGCTATTTGTGGCTAGGTCTCATTATGCTCATGAGGGAGTCGCCGTAAGCCGGCTCACCTAGTTGTGTCTAGCCTTACCGATTATTTTCTATCCCTCTTGGGGTGCCCTGCCCCTCCTTATATAAGTTGAAGGTGGCAGGTTACATATAGAGTCCAACTCGGATTGGGACTTAAACTATTCTGACTTCTCATCACGGGCTTCTTTCCATGGGATTCTTAACGTCTTGGGCTTCTTAACGTCTAGGATTTATTAACCCCAGGCGACTCTGTTACAGTCTGACTTACCATCTGGCTTACCATCTGACTTAACATCTGTCGGCTTACCATCTGGCTTAACATCTTCCCGCTTAAACATCTAGCTTAACATCTGCCGGCTTAAACATCTGGCTTAACATCTGTCGGCTTAAACATCTGGCTTAACATCTGGCTTAACATCTGCGGGCTTAAACATCTGGCTTAACATCTGTCGTCTTAAACATCTGGCTTAGCATCTGCCGGCTTAAATATCTGCTGGGTCACCAATGAAACACCAAGTCCCAGCCGGGTCATATCTCCGGCGGGGTCATACCACGGGGTATATCCCCAACAATATCCATAGACATAGAGTGAGGTTCACACAAGATGATGTCCATGAAAGCATTAGGTTACCTTGTCCCTTGTCTTACCAACAACAGGGTTTGTGACTGCTTGAACTAGTGCAAGATGTGGAAATTGTTTGCACTTGTCCTTGCCAAGACGATATGAGTGAAGTATATTGGCGGAGTCACCCTCAAGAACTCTCTAGTTCTTCTTCTTCGGGATCCACATCAACTTGATGGGAATCCTTGGAGTTGTAGTAGAACTTGATGTAGTCTTGGGAAACCACTTGAACAAGGCCTTGGGAGCTTCTTCAAATGCATCAATCTCCTCTTGAAGCTTGTCCTTGCCTTTTTTGCTTGTGGTCTTGTGGTGGAAGATCATCTTGAGCTTGTGTCCCCTTGAAAGAAGTAGGATCATACTTCTCTTGTTGAGGAAAAAACTTCGTCTTGGGGTATTGATCTTCTTCCCACTCAACTCCATTGGCATTGAACTTTCGTTCAAAACCAACACCTTGATTCTTCCGGTGTCTTCCTTGCTTGCGTACAATTTCCTCAAATTGCTTACTTCCGGCAAGGCTCTTGTAAACACCTTTCTCTATAATTCCCTTCAATAAGCTATTTTCTTGCTCAAGTGTAACTTTTCTAAGAGAATCATTAGTGGAATCAAGAGAACTACTAGAAGTAACAACATTGGATTTAACAAGATTATTGTTACTACTAGAAGAAGAATCTTTCTTACTCTTGTTGCTAGATTTTATTTGTGGCATGTAAGTAGAAAAGAGAAAACGCTTGGCAATGTAAGAAGAACTTTTCTTGCGAAGATCATCATTGATTGCTTTTAAGAACCCATGCTCTTGCTCAAGGTTGAGCTGTTCAAAGCATAGCTTCTCATGAGTCTTTAAAAGCTCTCGATGATCTTCCAAGGTAGTTTCATGAGCTAACTTAATAGTGTTTAGTTCTTTAGTTAGATGCTCAATCTCCTTCTTATCATCGTCATTTGTTTTATCTTGATTAGCATGATTAATAGCAATTTCATCATAGTTCTCATAACTAGAGTTGTCAACAAGTAAATCATCATCACCTAGCAAATCATCTTCATCACTATTCAAGTCAACATACTCGGGGTGTGATACTTTTGGGCCTTTAGCCATGAAGCATCTTCCAATTCCTTCATTTGGTGAGTCAAATATGTTGTAGGAGTTGGTTGACACAAGTGCTAGACCGGCAACACCTTCATCTTGAGTATATTCGGAGTCGGAGTGATAACTTCTCTCGGAGTGATGGTCGAAGTCGGAGCCAGATACCCATTCACCAACGTGAGCTTGATGTCTTCCTTTTGTGTAGCTCCTTGATGACTTGTCCTTCCTTTCCAAATCCTTGCTTCTGCGAGAGGTTCTTTGTTCGTAACGATCATCTCTACTCCTTCTCTCTCTTGGAGGTGATTCTTCTCTTCTGCTTCTCCTTTTGGGTGAATCTTCTCTTCTTTTGTAGGGAGCCATACACTCACTGGAGTAGTGTCCGGGTCTTCCACAATTATAACAATTACGCTCACGACTAGAAGATCTTTTGTCATTGTAGGACCTTGACTTGGAACTTCTTTCTTTGCTTCTACTCTTGTAGAACTTGTTGAAGTTCTTCACCATTAGGCCCAATTCCTCATTGAAGGCTTGTTTCTCACTTGATGATGTAGGAGCATCACATGAGGCTTTGTAAGCACCACTTGACTTGTTGTGAAGCTCTTCTTTATCCTTGAGTGACATCTCATGAGCAACAATTCTTCTAATGACTTCCGTTGGCTTGAGATCTTTGTAATTGGGCATCATTTGGATCAATGTGCACACGGTATCATATTTTCCATCCAAGGCTCTTAGGATCTTCTTGATGATGAATCTATCGGTCATCTCTTCACTTCCTAAGCTGGCAATCTCATTTGTGGTGAGAGCAAGCCTAGAGTACATTTCGGTGACACCTTCACCATCCTTCATTTTGAACTTGTCAAGCTGACTTTGAAGCACATCCAATTTGGATTCCTTGACGGAGTCGGTACCTTCAAGCATATCAATCAAAGTATCCCAAATTTCCTTTGCATTCTCAAGACGGCTGATTTTGTTGAATTATTCGGGGCATAATCCGTTGAAGAGGATATCGCAAGCTTGAGCATTGTATTGCAGCATCTTCAACTCTTCCGCGGTAGCTTCACGGTTCGGTTCTCTCCCATCAAAGAATTCACCTTGCAAGCCAATACACACAATAGCCCAAACGGCGGGGTTATGTCCAAAAATATGCATTTTCATCTTATGCTTCCAACTAGCAAAATTAGTACCATCAAAGTAAGGACCTCTACGGTGGTAATTTCCCTCGCTAGACGCCATACTCTCCTAGGTTGTGAAACCAAGGCTATGATCACCAAAGCTATGGAAATTAAGACAATGAAGACCAAAGCTCTGATACCACTTGTAGGATCGAAAGTATGACTAGAGGGGGGTGATTGGACTACTTCACCAAATAAAAATCTAGCCTTTTCCCAATTTTAAGTCGTGGCAGATTTTAGCAACTTAGCACAAGTCAAGTAATCAACCTACACATGCCAGTCTAAGAGTATAGCAACGGAATGTAAATCATTGCACATGAAGGCAAAGGAAGGAGTTTGGAGGGAGCAAACGCAATGTAGACACGGAGATTTTTGGCATGGTTCCGATAGGTGGTGCTATCGTACATCCACGTTGATGGAGACGTCAACCCATGAAGGATAACGGTTGCGCGAGTCCACGGAGGGCTCCACCCACGAAGGGTCCACGAAGAAGCAACCTTTTCTATCCCACCATGGCCATCGGCCACGAAGGACTTGCCTCACTAGGGTAGATCTTCATGAAGTAGGCGATCTCCTTGCCCGTATAAACTCCTTGGTTCAACTCCACAATCTTGACGGAGGCTCCCAAGTGACACCTAACCAATCTAGGAGACACCACTCTCCAAAAGGTAATAGATGGTGTGTTGATGATGAACTCCTTGCTCTTGTGCTTCAAATGATAGTCTCACCAACACTCAACTCTCTCTCACACAGATTTGGATTTGGTGGAAAGCAACTTGGGGGAGGCTAGAGATCAAGATTCTTGTGGTTGGATTGGAATATCTTGGTCTCAACACATCAGTAGGTGGTTCTCTCTCGGAAAATGAATGGTAGAAGTGTAGGCACGTTATGATGGCTCTCTCCGCGAATGAAGAGTGGGTGGAGGGGTATATATAGCCTCCACACAAAATCTAAACGTTACACACAATTTACCAAACTCAGTGAGACCGAATCATGAAACTCGGTCAGACCGATTTAGTTCAAAATGTGAACGTTAGGCTTTTCGGTGGGACCGACATGTCAACTCGGTAGGACCGATTTCATTAGGGTTAGGGCATAACGTGATCTCGGTGAGACCGATCACATCAACTCGGTGAGACTGATTTTCTATAATAGGCAAAAAGAGAGTTGGGCAGGCAAACTCGGTGGGACCGATCGCTCATTTTGGTGAGACCGAAACGTTACGAAAAGGAAACAGAGAGTTTGCATTGCGAACTCGGTGGGACCGATCGCTCATCTCAGTTAGACCGAAACGTTACGAAGGGAAACAAAGAGTTTGCAATCCCATCTCGGTGAGACCGAGATCCCTATCGGTGAGACCGAACTGATTAGGGTTTCTGGCTATGGCTATGTCAAATGAACTCGGTGGCGCCGGATAGATCAAATCCGTGGGCCGAGTTTGACTTTTGGTTTGGGACATATGTGGATATGAGAAAGTTGTTGAGGGCTTTTGGAGCATATCACTAAGAATTTTGAGCAAGCAAGCCATTAAGCAACATCTCATCCCCTTTTAATAGTATTGGCTTTTCCTATGGACTCAATGTGATCTTGGATCACTAAAATGAAAAAGGTAGAGTCTTGAGCTTGAGCCAATATGTGTCCTTAGCATTTTGAGGGGTCCACATTCCTAGTCCATGCCATGCCAATCATTGACTTTTTGAAATGATCATCTTGAAATAGCATTAGTTCAATGAGCTATATGTTGTTAGGAATTACCAAAACCACCCAGGGATAGTTGCACTTTCATTGTGACAAGCTAAAAAGAAAACAAAACAAAGACTCATATAATACATGACACTCCAAGCAAAACTCATTATGTGTGACGAATAAAAATATAGCTCCAAGTAAAATTACTAATAGTTGGTAGAAGAAAGAGGGGATGCCTTCCGGGGCATCCTCAAGCTTAGTTGCTTGGGAGTCCTTGAATATTACCTTGGGGTGCCTCGGGCATCCCCAAGCTTAGGCTCTTGCCACTCCTTATTCCTTCATCCATCATGATCTCACCCAAAACTTGAAAATTTCAATCACACAAAACTCAACAAAACCTTCGTGAGATCCGTCAGTATAATAAAGCAAATCACTACTTTAAGTACTGTTGAAAACCCATTCATATTTTGTTTTTGCATTATACCTACTGTATTCTAACTTCTCCATGGCTTATACCGCCCGATACAGTCCATAGTTCCATCAAAACAAGCAGAACAATGCATCCGAAATAGAATCCGTCAAAAACAGAACAGTCTGTAGCAATCTGAACATTGACCATACTGCTTTAACTCCAAAAATTAGGAAAACATGGGAAATTTACATATCAATAATGTGTGAAAAATTCAGAATTTTATCACGCTCCAGCAAAGTTTAACAATTTTGCTACTAGACGCAAAAGTTTCTATTTTTGCACAGAATCAAAGCAATTATCATCCAAATCATCCCAAAGGCTTTACTTGGCACAAACACTAATTAAAACATAAACACACAATCATAACAGTAGCATAATTGTGTGCACACAAGAAAACAAAAAAAGTAAACAAAAAAGATAACTATTGGGTTGCCTCCCAACTAGCGCTATTGTTTTACACCCCTAGCTAGGCAGAATGCATAGTTTCAAGTATTGTCATCTTTGGTTTTGGTTCCATAGGTGGCCCTCATGATAGAATCATATGGTGGCTTAATTCTAGTTCTAGGGAAGTGTTCTATACCCTTCTTTAACAGAAACTGGAATTCTATATTCCCTTCTTTCATGTCAATAACGGCACCTATGGTTCTTAAGAATGGTGTACCAAGTATTATTGGGCAAGACGTACTACAATCAATGTCAAGTACAATAAAATCAACGAGAACATAGTTCCTATTTGAAAGAATAAGAACATCATTAATTCTACCCAAAGGCTTTTTAATAGTATATAATCCGCCAAGTGCAAATTAAGGGAACATTCATCCATATTGGTAAAACCTAGCACATCACATAGAGATTTTGGAATTGTGGAAATGCTAGCACCAAATCACATAAAGCATTGCACTCATAATTTTAATTTTTAACTTTAATGGTAGGTTCCCACTCATCATATAATTTCCTAGGAATCAAAATCTCTAATTCTAGCTTTTCTTCTAAAGCTTTCATCATCGCTTCTACAATATGTTTAGTAAAAGCCTTATTTTGTTCATAAGCATTGCGTGAATTTAGCATGGATAGTAACAAAGAAATACATTCAATCAAAGAATAACTATCATAATTAAAGTCTTTGTAATCCAAGAGAGTGGGCACATAATTATTTAAAGTTTTTACATTTCCAAACCCACTTTTATCAATTTTTTCATCAAGATTTTCACCCTCTGAATTAAGGGAATGCCTTCTAGCTAAAGTTGACTCTTCTTCAGTCCCCTTTTCATAAAGTTTCATATTTATAATCAAGGAATCAATAGATGAGACACCAATCATTTTAATATCCTCATCATTACTACGATAGTAATCAGGAGGAATCACTTTTTCTAAAAATTCTCATTTAGCTCTTAGCATAGCGGTTCTTTTCTTACTCTAATCCATGGAGACATATAAAGCTTTAATTTACTCATTAATATCAGTCTTGGGTGGAAAAAATTTAGTCTTAATATTTTCCATATCATGAATAATTATATCAATGCTCCTAGACATATCATCAAGTTTACTCAAATTTTCTTCTATCGTAGTCTTGAAAACTTTTGTAGCATTAATAAATTCTTTACTATTAATTTCAAGATCGGACGCATCCTATTATTATTATTATTATAAGAATTACCATAGGAATTTCCATGATTATTAGAGGAATTTCCAGGGAACGACCTAGGATTAAAATTACCTCTATAAGCATTACAAGGATCGGCAGGTAGTTGGTAGTCTTGACACATACTCCAAGCTATACATGAGATGAGATCATATCTACTCTAACCACCTGCCTAGATTACACAATACGCACGCAACACAACCGTGACATACATGTCACGTTACACAGCTACAAACCTATCTGTTAACATCCTCCCTCAATCTCAACACATCAAGGTTTAGATTGTTTCTGAAGGCTTGGAGCCGTCGAACCTGCAGTGGTTTAGTGAAACCATCAGCTACTTGATCTCCAGTTGGAATGAACCTTATCTCTAACTTCTTCTAAGCAACTCTTTCTCGGACAAAATGAAAATCAATCTCTATATGTTTCGTTCTTGCATGAAACACAGGATTTGCAGAAAGATACGTTGCTCCTAGATTATCACACCATAAGCATGACACATGTGGCCTGTAGACCCCCAATTCATCAAGTAGTGTTTCCATCCACATTACCTCAGCAGTAGCATTTGCTAGTGATTTATACTCTGCCTCAGTGCTGGATCTTGAGACAGTTGCTTGCTTCTTTGCTTGCCATGACACAAGATTGGAGCCAAGAAACACTGTGAAACCTCCTGTGGACTTCCTGTCATCTGGGCATCCTGCCCAATCTGCATCAGAGAAGGCACTTACTGTCGTTGATGGGGACTTGCATATGCTTAGTCCTATTCCCATGCTTCCATGAATATATCTCAGTATTCTCTTCACAGCTGTCCAATGTAAAGAAGTTGGTGCATGCAAAAACTGACAGACCTTATTAACTGAGAAAGATATGTCAGGTCTTGTCAGTGTAAGATATTGAAGTGCTCCAACTATACTTCGATATTTTGTTCCTTCTTCTGGGCTTAGTAGTTTGCCCTCATTCAATGACAACTTTTCAGTGGTTGACATAGGTATACTGGAAGGTTTACAATCCTTCATTCCTACACGACTCAAAATATCAGAAGCATATTTCTCTTGAGTGAGTAAAATACCAACTTGCACCTTTTTTACTTCAATACCTAGAAAGTAGTGTAACTCTCCCAAATCTTTCAAAGAAAATTCGCTTTTTAAGTTTCTTAGCAATGCTAACGTGGCATCTTGTGAGGAACTTGCTACAATTATGTCATCAACATAAATAAGCATGTATATGATCACCTTGCCCTTCTTGAAGAAGAATAAGGAAGTATCTCCCTTTGATGGACGGAATCCAAGTTGTTGTAACCTAAGACTCAGTCTTGAATACCATGCCCTTGGTGCTTGTTTTAAACCATACAAGGCTTTGTCCAACCTGCATACATGATTAGGTTTGGATGTGTTCTCAAAGCCTGGTGGCTGCCGCATATAGACCTCTTCCTCGAGAACGCCATGTAGAAACGCATTTTGAACATCCAATTGACGAAGGCTCCACCCCCTGGAAACAGCAACAGATAGAACAAGTCTGATAGTAGCAGCCTTCACTACTGGACTGAAGGTGTCCTCATAATCAATGCCATAAATCTAGCTTTGTATCTATCTATTGTTCCATCTACCTTCTTTTTAATTTTATATACCCATTTGCAGTCTATAATATTCCTCCCTGGCTTCGGTGGAACTAAGTGCCAGGTGTTGTTCCTCACTAAGGCATCATACTCGACACTCATAGCATTTTCCCAATTTTTATCATGCAAGGCTTCTAGCACATTTTGTGGCTCACCAGTGGCTGCAAAGTTTGCAAACTTAAAGTGTTTATCATACCTGACCGTGCCATCCTTAGGCACTAGTGGTTTGGTAATACCTCGCTGTGAACGAGTGACTCGTGTGGTTATAGTCGGAGTAGCCACAGCAGATCCGATAGCAGCCACAGAGGATCCCATTCCTCATACTGACACAGACGGCGACGGCAAATCTCCCTCGACATCCGTGCGCTCAGCCTGCTGCGGATCTGCGGTCCCCCGCAGGTTGTCGGTTGGCGATGGCGACCCGCGGTCATGGGCCCGCGCGGGACTACTGGAGCCATCATTGCTCTATGGGACCGACGCCCCAGCCCTAGCCGATCCTTGACGCGTCGCATGTGACGACACGGGCGTATCAGCCCCACCCGACCACACTGGCGCGCCAGACTCCATGGCGCGCGCTGATGCGCCAGGCCCACCGCGCGGTGTAGGCGGCAGCGAATCACTCCTGGGATCCGCGCCGGTCCCGCCTGCTGTTTCTTCTGCACCGAATCCCTCGGGATCAGCAATGCCAGCCGAATCATCCTCGTGTCTGGTGCCTGTACATCCTTGTTGCTGCATAAAATCGTAGTTTGGAGCACTGTTTTTTTTCACTGTTTTCATCAGTACAGTCTCCATTAGTGGAAGGATTAGGGTTATTAAACACGTGATCATCAGCATAAGATTCACCCCCATGATTAGAAGGATTTAATAACTCCAGAGAAAGTAGTAAAATTTCAGCACGAAGACGAGCGTCGGCGTTTGGGTGGAGACTAGCAAAAGGAAAGATATTTTCATCAAAGATTACATCTCTGGAGATATAAACACGCCCAGTGGATATGTCAAGACATTTAAACCCTTTGTGGAGATTGCTATACCCAAGGAAAGCACATTGTCTTGAACGGAATTGAAGTTTGTGGTTATTGTAGGGTCGAAGATTCGGCCAGCAGGCACACCCAAAGATCCGAAGGATGGAATAGTTGGGTTTTTCATGGAATAGTTTTTCAAAGGGTGTCTCAAACTTGAGAACTTTGCCAGGGACCCGGTTTATCAAATAGGTGGCGGCAATGAAGGCCTCATCCCAAAACTTTAAGGGCATAGAGGCTTGAGCGAGAAGGGAAAGACCCACTTCGACAATATGTCGATGTTTTCTCTCAGCTGACCCGTTCTGTTGGTGTGCATGAGGGCACGAGACGTGGTGAGATATACCTATTTTGGTAAAAAAAAGGATTTCAACTTTTCATACTCCCCTTCCCAGTCCGTTTGTAAAGCAAGAATCTTGCGATCAAATTGGCGTTCTACTAGATGTTGAAAGTCATGAAACTTTTGGAAAACTTTAGACTTGTGTTTGATCAAATATATCCAAGTGAATTTACTGAAATCGTCGATGAAACTCACATAATATTTCTTCCTTCCTACTGTTTCAACAGCAGGACCCCAAACATCAGAAAACACAAGTTCTAAAGGAAATTTTGATTCACTTATTGACTTAGGATAAGGCAACTGGTGACTTTTGCCTTTTTGGCAGGCGTCACATACAGAATCTTTATTGAACGAATTTGCACACGGGAGATTATTTTTGCTAATGACTTTGCTAACAATAAGAGGAGATGGATGGCCTAAACGCTGGTGCCACCTATCCGAAGATAGCTTGGTGACACTGAGCATGTGCTTCTTGGCGTCGGATCCCGTGTGCCTAACCGGGTAGAGTCCTCTTCTACCCCTGCCTCGAAGGAGCACCTTCTTCGTTGCCCGTTCCTTGACAAGAAAAGAATAGGGATGAATTTCAACAAAGGAATTATTGTCAACAGCAAGGCGGCTAGCGGAGATTAGGCTTTTGTTGGCTTGCGGTACATGACGAATATTATTTAGGAGGAGATCTCGATCAAGAGTATGAATAGCTGAATGACCGATATGTTTAATAACCATACCTGATCCACTGGCAGTATGAATCTATTCGTTTCCAGTGTAGCGATCCCGCACGGTCGGCTTTTCCAAATCTCCTGTGATGTGGTCGGTGGCACCACTGTCCAAGTACCAGTTCGTGTCCACCCCGTACTGCGGTGCAGCAAGGTTGGCCGACTTCTCCTCCACGCCTTGATAGGACTCATCATAGCGCTTCCAGCACTTCCAGGCTGGATGGCCCATCTTGCCACAGATCTGGCACTGGACCCTGGGGGCATGATTGTTGTTGTAGTTGCCCCCACCGCTGTTGTTGCTGCCGTGTCCGCCGCCGCGCCCTCCAGGTTTGGAGTAGCCGCCGCCGCACCCGCCGCGGTCACCACCATTTGCCACCTTGGCGGCGACCGCGATCACCACCACCAGCACCGTTTCTACGGCCTCGGGTAGCAGCGTTGGCAGAGGATTGGGACCCTCCGCCCCGAAGATTGAGCCTTGTTTCAAAGCTCAGCAGCTGTGAGAACAGCTCGGCCGGTCACCAGCTCCACCCGGGAACACATGGCAGACACCACCGGGTCGAAATCTTCATCTAGCCCGGCCAGGATGTGGGAGACGATGTCGTCGTCGTCCACCTTCTTCCCTGCGGCGATCAGTTCATCGCAGAGAGACTTGATCTTCCCGACGTAGTCGGTGATGGAGGATTTGCCCTTCTGCAGGTTGGCGAGGGCGATCCGGGCGTTGGTGGTCTGGGAACGGGTGTGAGATGCAAGCATCCCTTCCACCGTGTTCCAGAGCTCAGCAGAGGTGTGGCATGAAGCAACTTGGATAGCTATCTCACGCGGAAGTGTCGTCGGGAGATAGGAGAAGACTTGTTGGTCTTGAGCATACCAGGTTTGGAAATCAGGGTTCGGCGCTTTCGCCGTCGTCTTGCCATCAGACGAGGCCACATCGATCTGCATGGGCGGTGGCGGTTGCTCGACGTCGAGATACTTGGCCATCTGTGCTCCTCGGATGGCCGAGAGCACCGTCGCCCGCCATAGAGCCTGGTTGCCCTTCGTGAGCTTCTCGGTGGCGGCGTGTGCGAATGGCGAGGATGGGAAGGAACTTGAAGACGCCATGGATGTGCTCGAGGATGGCTCTGGTTACCATGTAAAATTGTGATGGTGGAAGCATATGCAATCCTGCAGGGACACATGTGTGTTATATAGCTCAACAAGTACAAGGATCGGCAGATAGTTGGTAGTCTTGACCCATACTCCAAGCTATACATGAGATGAGATCATATCTACTCTAACCACCTGCCTAGATTACACAATACGCACGCAACACAACCGTGACATACATGTCACGTTACACAGCTACAAACCTATCTGTTAACATTACAATCACTAACATATGATAGCTCTGTTTTTTAGGGACAACCGGAGCTTTCCTTGCTTTTACAGCACAACCCCCATTTCATTAGCTTCTTTTACAGCACGACTCCTTTGGATTAGTTTGTGATCGCACTAATCCCGTGTCCAAAAAAAGACTTTGTACGTGACATTAATGATATCTTTAACCTTTGCTTCTTTTAAATCTTAGCCGTAGGTATCAAATTTTAACAGTGGAGATAATTTAAGTGGAGCAATGGGGTGGCTTGTTTGCGTCTTATTTTAATAATATAATACTAATAGATAGATAATAGATTCAGAACACAAGGGAGCAAAATCGTGCAGTGTAAGGCGTCAAATTTTCTTGGAACAAAGTTCTGTACTTCTGTGGCTACAATATTCTCGCCAGGTGAATCTCAACATGCATGACATTTCAACTTGAATTGAAATTATTATTTTTGCAAGGTACCCACAGCACCATGTCTGTACAAGCATATGAACTTAAGTGGGATACAGAGAACGTGATATCATTACATACAGAAGTTGCATCTATCCTGTATCCGGGGCCATCTTCCGATTATGACCACCCGTGAGAACCTTCACTCGCTATTTCTGTGCCAAATATGGTCGTGTATGTGTAGATTCAAATGGTAAAGAATCCCTCAGTGGAAGCATATCTTCCGGTGCCTTTTTAGGTTTTCTTTGCCTGTACCTGTAAAATGAACAAAGTTACATTTGTAGGTTTTCTTTGCCAGTTCCAGTGCATTTTAGATTTTCTTTGTCTCATTGATAGTCTAGTAGCTAGGGTATTGGAGTACTTTATCTGTTTATATGACACTAAATCTAGTCAGGTTATTGCAAATAAAAGTGAGAAGAATAGCAACTTACCAGTTTGAGGTATTTCTTGTGAAGTTTCAGAGCTCCAGCGCAGGCTTTTTTCGCATCTAAATTCCCATTTACATCATTCAATATCTGAAAGGAAACAAATGCAGGAGTTGCAGATACAGAACACATGATGATATACAAACATATAATATGGGCTTAAATTTGGTTTAATTTTAGGAGATGTGCTTAAAATTGGCCTTCTTTTAACTAAAAAGAAGCTTAGTCATTGGCAACTTGCTTAAAATTGATTGGGAATTTTGAAAAGAAAGAAAAGTCAGGTTTTGGTCCAGTACCCTAATAAGATCATCCAGTCCTCTAGCTTCTTGTAACAGTTTTTCTCTCTTTTCCTTGAGCACACTTGCAACCATGAAAACTGAAATGGGAACTGGGCCATCAGTTTCCTCAGAGACATCCTTGTCCTTATCCCACTTGGCAAAATGGCGCACTCCTCTTAATTTTGATTTCGATACTTTTTTATGTGCACCGCTTGCTTCTTCACATGCTGCAAAGAAGATATCCGGATCGTATTCGAGAGCCCACATCATCTGTTGGTAGGTTTTAAAAATCAGATAAGAGAATCAGAAGCAACTAACAGAAACTCATTCCGATACTAATACCACTTAACGTTTGCCAATACCAAATAAATATTAGTGCTTACAATTTTGTGAGATTTTTTTTTCATGCAAGCACACAAACCACCCTACTTTGCAAATAGATGGAAACGTGTTATTATCTTTCTTTTTTCCTCAAGAGGAAGCAAGCCACTAAGTTCGTCCACGTGTAACAAATAATGGAACACCTATTTGAATAGAAGTAATTTCAGTAAAGGAGAGATATCAAATGCAACATGCATGCAAACCCTTTAGTTTAAGCACAAAATAAAAGTCGAAGAATCCAAACCAGGTTGTAGACAGTGTACTTATCAATTGACATAGCCAATCTGTATTATTGAAGCTCTAACTCTCTATGTCGAGAGTAATGAAAAAGAGAAAGTTCTGACAAAATAATAAATGAAAGAACAAAGTTACTATTCATGGCAAAATTCTCTTTTTTGGTTTACCATCCCATTTTCAATTGGAAGTTAATTTGAAACGATGATACATCTAAAAGACTCCACAAACTAAGGGCAGCCTGGTGCACGTAGCTCCCGCTTGCGCAGGGTCCGGGGAAGGGTCCGACCACTTTGGGTCTATAGTAGGCAACCTTTCCCTACATTTCTGCAAGAGATTGTTTCCAGGACTCGAACCCGTGACCTCATGGTCACAAGGCAACAGCTTTACCGTTGGGCCAAGGCTCCCCTTCAAAAGACTCCACAAACTACATTTCCAAAAAAAAGGGAATCGTCATGTTGATCTTTTGCCTAAGCCAACAGGATTTTGTGATCACCCCTAAAGTAACTTTCCACCATCTATCTCACATTCTATAAAATGTACAGCATATAATAATTTAGAACAACCATCAAACAGAAAAATGAGATGTCAAAATCGATTGTCTGGTTCTAGCGATACTCATCATACTATATTGTTATTAGGGTAGCTTCATACCTCCCACAGGTACAAGGAGTCCCCAAATGACACCTCACGTCGAAATAGAACCATGAACATACGGAATGCAAAAAGATAGTCACCTCCACCAAGTGTTTCTGTGTCCAGAACTCAACAGTATTATAAAACCACAGGTAAACCAGAGAAAAGAAGATTAGATGTTTCACAATATGATCGGTTCAGAAATTTATACCTAGGTGGTCATGTAGCTTGGGGTCCAGCACCTGAATAATAGATGCAAGGTGCTGAAGTTGGTTAGCCACCCCAACAGATTGATCTGTGCATCTGAAATTTCCTCGCTTTAAAGATCAAACATCAGATGGTTAGAATAATGACAAAGAAAAAAGAAATCAATTCTAGGTAATTTCTAGTAGAACAAATGCACAATGGTTACTTTTATAATTAGAGGAAAGATGTCATGAGAAAACATGCAGGGCAAGGCATACCAATCTACGCATCAACTTCTCAAAGCACCAAAACGCATCTGCCTCATCGTTGAGTAGCACAATCATTGGTGAGCATAAATCACTCATTCCTGTGAGGTATACAAGTTACATTGTAAGCTTGTCTGGATACTAAGTTTCCTGTGCAAGTCAGATGTAGCGTACCTTGACAGTAACCAACATCTTTGTCAATCCATGCATACACGGCTAGAATATCCCACAACTTTGAAAGATTTTCCTTGTTCTCGTAAAATACCATGGTGCGGTCAGTACGTAGCACGTCAAGTCCTATATTATTTTCAAAAATCAGAAGAAATTGGGTGAAAAGAGTCAAAGTAGAGAAACATAAGGATTAAATTGTACCAATTTGATGTAATGTAAGCTTCCATTCAATAATTTGCTTGTCAGTAATACGTTCTGCAGATTCGTCTACTTCAATTCCATTGTGGTTGCTAGTTGAAGCACCCTCTGAGGTGTTTTGGTTTGAAGTAGCCTCAAGTAAAACCAAAGGATCCTTAATAGGTCTTCCATCCTCAGTGATAAGTGGTGCTGTGATAACTTTACCACTACCAACATGAGAATCCATCTCTTTGCATTCTTCCTTCCATCTAGCATACTGTAGCCTGGATAAATCATCAGGTAAAACACTTCAGACCAAGTGAACACAGTGTTCTATTTACAGTTATCTACTGCTGAAAATCATAAAAATAAATTATTAGAGATATCATGGGAAACATAACTGTAATGCTTGGATATTACAATGGCCACTGCGTGATTAACAGTTACAGAAAAATTGGCATGCTCCTGATGATACCCACAATGGCCTCCTTTTTCTCATTATGTAAGCATACGTTTTTTTTGGAAGGTGCTATCCTTTTTGGGGGATAGAGTACATTAAGTAGGCGACAATTTTTTGGGAGCAATATGGCTGATTTAGACAAGGATAAACTCCATGCTTACTGTTTGGTTAAACTATCTTCAGACATAATTCAACTTGTAGCTTTTGAGAGAAATAATAACGACAGTTGCAACGAATATTACTAAAAAATATATTTGGCAAAGAATATTATTCAATAGAAATAGCACTTGAGATGGGATGCATCATAATATGCATTTGAGAAACAAAAAAAACAAATATCTTGGCAAAGGTTTTGGACCAGAACAGAGCAACCATATGCAAATCAAATATGTCAGACAACAACTCAAATTTGAAATAAATAGCGTGAGCGGACAGCCGTATAATGGATGTCAGATGCATGATTAAGATGTTCACACGATGACATCACTCTTGAAGGTAGTGTGCAGTAGCAAAATTTCACACCAGATGCTCTAAGGAAGGACAGTACCTTCTTATTTGCCTGATCTCCTCCCTCTCATCAAAGGTACTCCTCGGATCAAAGCAGCCAAGTAAGAACTCCCAAACCTCCCCCCTGACAGTCGGGTGAACACCCTAAAAGAACAAAATAAACCATTTATGATCTTTAGATTGTTAACCATGCACAATCACAATGCATATAAGAAGACAATTGTCTAACAATAGCGTATTTTGAAACTCAGAAAAAAAACTCTAAATTGAGGAATCTTACTCCTTTTTGTATCCGGCTTAGGACCGAGGCAATGTCAAGACAGCCATCGGGATTAAATGCAGCTTGCCATTTCCGAACACTCAGTGTTTTGCCAGCCTGAAACAAAGGGACAATACTAAGTTGCTCAGAATAAGAAAGGACTCTACTCCATACATAAGAAACAAGAGTGGCCTTAACACCATTGCAGATCATAATAGGTATGTTCCCCAGTGCTCTCCCAAGAACTAAGATGGAAAATACGAAATTTAAAGCACATTGCAGCCTTATTTACAAGCACCACCACAAATCATCATGCTTGAAAGTAAGTAACATTGAGTTTTAAAATAAGTAGAAGCACATAAAGAAAACGAGTTTTCACGGCAACTATGATTAGAAGTAACTAAACATGCACAAACTTCCTATCTCTAATTGTATTAACCCCATGCCAACTTCCTCGCTTTCATTTAACCTGATGATAAATGCTAAATTTTACTTCTTTGTCCTAATTAGGCCTTTGTTTCGGGTTTTTTTTTTCCATTTTTTGTTCTGCTTTGTTATTTTGTATCTTTTTGGCGGGTCTGGTTGTCTTCTTTCTCTGATACAAAATGACGCGCATTTTGATGTGTGTTCAGGAAAACCTATATAAGTTGCAATGTGGTGAATATTGTTTGTCATTTTGTACAAAATCAGTGATAAATTAAGAAACAAATAGTTCGGCCAGTCATTTGCAACACATTCACATTCACAAAAGGAAATTACTCCAAAATTATTCTGCAAAAGCAAAAAATATTTTTATTGCAACGATACACCCTTAGATTCTCCATATTTTCAACTCAAAAATAAATTCTCCATATTTTCACTCGTGTAATGTTTTTCCTCGAGATTCTTCGTCATTTTCATTCATATCATCGATATTGCATTGTACATACTCCAATGCCATGAATATCCCATTTTGCCTAGAACCAGTACATTTCGGTAGGCCCAACAGCTACCACACAAACACAAAATGAAATAGAAGGAAAAAGGAAAGCAAACCTTGATCTTGAACTTGCTTTTGGGCACATCGTCTGTGCAATCGGAGCGGATCTCGTAGTACGAATCCGCGGGCGTCCCGCTGCTGATCCCCCACTTGATCATTTTCCAAGTGAGTCAAGAATGTAGCAGCAGCCGGAACCCAATCAAGAAGCCAAGAAAGGCGGCAGCGCCTCTGAGGGAAGGGGGGAGGAACCGGGCTCTATTTGACCTCACGAATCAAAAAATGGCAAAAGCAAACCACGAAGAGAAAATGGGATCAAGTGCAATGGAACTGATCCCCCCTTGGACCTTCTCCTCCTGAAAGGAAGGGTGCGAGTGGAATCGCAGGAGGAGGGGAGGTTAAGGGGGGGACGAGGTCAGGCAAAATCGGGAAGGCCTAGTGGGGTTAAATTAGAGAGGACAGGGGCGAGGGGCGTGGAAGGACGAGGACGACCGGTTCCAAGCCGCTGCCGGGCACGAGCTTGCCGGCTTCTACGGGCATCTTTGCCCATCTTGGTGCTAGTTTTCATGGTCGGAAATGGAGAGCGACGCTTGCTCTTCAGCGAAGAAGACTTCGCCTTCTCCTTTTCCTTATTTGGAGAAAAGGAAGACTTGGTTCCTGTTTTGGAAAATTACTCAATTTCATGATTAATTCCAAATACCCCCTCCATCTACTCATATTTCGAAACGATGATTTGGGTCTCCTAAAAAATTAATCTGGCCCCTGCGTCCCCTCCAGGCAACTCGGGCGGCGACCGGGCATCACCCAAAATCTGCTGTTCTTCAGGCTGCCTCTCCTCTCCATCGCCGGCTGGCCGCGCGGGTGCAAAGCTCCATGCGTTGCATGGCGGCGGCGGGGTGTTCCCTCCTTCCCCGTCCTCTCCTCCTCATGTCGGTCTACATTGCTTCGCGCCACCGCCGGCGGCGGCGGTTGCTCTGCCCTCACGAGTGGATAGCTCCGGGCGGTGGGCCACTCGGCCAGGAGAGACTGCAGCAGGGGCGTGTCTAACCGCGGCCCGGCAATCGATCCAGCCGGCATGGTCTAGCAGTCGGCCAGATCAAGGTCCAACCAGGCCTGCGGAGGAGGCGGTGACAGGTGGTAGCGACGGTGTGTGTTGATAATGAAGGTTTTGACAAATCTGATGTCGGGCAACGGTAGCTTTGGCATCGTCCATGATCGACCCAGCGTGGTTGCCTTCATTTAGATTTGATGGTGCTTCAGACCTCCTGCAGCTTCACGACAGTGGTGGTCACCGAAAGGTCTTCTGAGAGGGTTCGTATTTTCAGATTCGGTGGTTGACTTCGGTGATGAGATGCAAACTATCGATGAGAACTTGACACGGAGAGATAGTTGTACAGCGACAGTGGTCGCACATCGCATGTAGCTACTGGGTTCATGAAAATGTGGTGGCGACAGCACATGACTAACTCCGATGGCGGTGCTAAGTGCACCCGGTCCTGAGCTACCAGGGTGAAAGTATAGATATGAATATCAGGTAATGGCGACGTCTTTTTGAGTCATTACCTTATTGAAGGCATTGTTGTTATAGATATGACAGGCAAGTCAACTCGACGAAGAACGAAAAGCAAGCAGGGGACACAAGATTTAACATGGAAAACCCCTCCAAGACTAAGGGGAGAAAACCACGGACGTCAGTCAACCAAACTTCACTATATCAGAGGAGGTTACAAACGCGGGGATTTACAACTGATCAACTTATCCCGTGCAGCGGCTTGCAAGAGGTATCTATAACACAGGTGACCTAGGTCAATACTGATCCGTACCACGGGGGGCTACGCCTCCCCGCACCCCCGGGCGTCCCTGTACTGGCGACGGGCCTCGCTCCGCTCGCTCGTCAGGAGTTAGTCTTTCTCTTTATACTTGAATTTGGAGCATAACATAACAAACTTTCACCCTGAGACAAATTTCATCTTGTTGCATGAATGAGAACATCCTCCCTAAACAATAAAGAAAACACTTTCGGCGCCAAACAACCGCTAGGACTAATGATTTATACCAACTATGTCTGAGCAAAAGCTCAAACTTAGCAACATGAACTAGTGTTGTCAACATATCAGCAGGATTATCATAAGTACTAATTGTGCATACCTTTAGTTTACCTTGCTCAACAATGTCTCGAACATAATGATATTTGACATCAATGTACTTTATTCTCTCATTGAACATCTGATCCTTAGTGAGGTAAATGGCACTCTTACTGTCACAAAACAAGTTAATGCAAGAATTATCTCCACAAAGCTCATCATACAAACCTTTCAGCCAAACTGATTCTTTACATGCTTCTGCAATAGCCATGTATTCTGCTTTAGTGGTATATTGGGCAACTACTGGCTGCAACATTGCCCTCCAACTCACGGCACAACCACCAACTATGAACACATAACCTGCAAGGGACCTCCTCTTGTCCAAATCGCTAGAAGCAAAATCCGAATCCACATAGCCAGCTAGTCCCTCGCCAGTCTTGCCGAATTTCAAACAAGCATTGGATGTGCCATGAAGGAACCTGAAAATCCGACCAAACTCATTGCAAATGACAAATCAGGCCTAGAACACACCATAGCATACATTAAAAAACTAACAACACTGGAGTATGGAACTGTTGACATATACTCAAACTCTTCATCATTACTTGGACAATGAGAGGATAGTAATTTGAAATGGGGAGCAATGGGAGTGCTTACTTGTGACGCCATGATAATTAGACTACAGTAATTCCCTGCTAATAGTGCCACGTCACTTCAATTATTGTTGCTAATCTCCCGCTAGTTCGAAACCGATTCAAATTCAAAATCAAGCTAACAATAAAAGTTTTTAAACATTAAAACTAAACTGTTCTAAATGTGACAATTAAATTCATGAGTAATAATGTTGGAGAAACCAACATTTCTTATTATATTTAAAATGCACTAAAACAATCAAAGCAGAGGGCAAAATAATTAATTTAATGCCTTTTGTAAAGTTATAATAATATAACTAATTTAGTAGTGTGCCAAAATAATTGTGGCATTGGACTAATTAGTAATACTAATTTAGGTGCTCATTTGGTATTTTATAAAACTAAAATAAAAGAAACTTCAAGTGAAAACAGTAAAGAAATAAAAATAATAAAAAAGAAAAGGTCTAAACAAAAACAAAACAAAAAAAGAAAAGAAAGAAAGCACCTCCGGGCTCCGGCCCAGCAGGCCACCAGCCCAACTGGGCCAACTAGGCCGGTCCAGCCGCGCCCCGACCCTCACTCCCTTATCCACCTGGGCGACCACACCCTAACCCTATCCACCCCACTTTCCCCACTCTTCCCACGTCGCTCGCCCTCCCGATCCAGATCGAGGGATCGACCCCCTGCCGACGCCGCCTGGAGCGCCCCCTCCCTGTTGTCGTCCACGTCGACACCCGAGCGCGGCGCCCCGATGCACTCCAACCGTGGCCTCGCCCTCGTCCCCGAACCTCGCCGCCCGGAGTTCGACGCGGCCACCTCGTCGCCCGGAGCTTCCTCACCGGACTGCTTCCTCCACGTCGTCGTCGTCCCCGTCGACCACCTCGACCCCCGCTGCCTTTTTACCCTACCGGCCCCGTGAGCTTCGCCCATCCTCCTTCCCCTGTTCTCGTGCACGCAAGCCCACGGCCGAGCGCGTTCCGGTCCCTGCCTGCCGCTCCCCGCGCTTCCCCCGTGCTTGCTGCTGCTGCTTCTCCTGCGCGCGCCTGCTGCTTGGCCGCTCCCATGCGTGCGCGTCGCACCACAGCCGGCGCTCGCCCGCTGCGCCCACGCTCACACACTCGCCGCTGCCCCACTGAACCTCGTCGCCGCGGCCACCGCACGCATGCGCGCCACTCCGCTCGCCGGCCTCTCTGCTCTGCTGCCCACCGCGCGCGTCGCCGCAGCCACTGCTCGCCCCGGCCTCGCCTCGCCGCTCCGCCAGCGGCGCTGCAACTCCGGCGCGCCGTCCTCGCCTCCCCGTGTTGCCCCGCCGCGCCGGCCACTGCTTTCCAGCGCCGCGCCGCCCGGCCTGCTCGCCCCGCTCGCCGCTCCGCGCTCGCGCTCCCCTGCCGCCCCCGTGGCGCCTCTGCGCCGGTCGCTGTCGCCGGCCACCGCGTCCCTGCGGTTGTGCCCGCTCGCAGCGCTCGGGGCTGCCCCGCCCGCAGCCCCGTTAACCCACACCCGTTAGGCCTTGTGGGCCACTGACCAATGGGGCCACACCCAGAACGAGAATAAAAAAGATTTATTTTTTAAAAAAAATAGATAAATAAATAATTAAAAATAATTAAAATATTAATTAGTTAATTAATTAATTAAAGAATTAATTAACTTAATTAATCCTGATTAGATTAACATAATCACAAAGTTTAGTTAATTAATCTGTTAGGTTAGTTAACAGTCAATGACAGGTGGGTCCCGCACCTTAGTTTGACCGAGTCAACGCCCTGTTGACTGCTGACATCATGATGACATCAACATGCACTATTCTGGATAATGTTGAATTAAATATTTAAATTAATCCTAAAAATGATTTAAATCTTTTAAAATTAATATAAAATAAACCGTAGCTCAGATGAAAATACTTTCTACATGAAAGTTGCTCAGAACAACGAGACGAATCCGAATACGCAGCCCGTTCGTCCGCCACACATCCCTAACCTATCGAACTCGCAACTTTCCCCCTCCGGTTCATCTGTCCGAAACGCGAAACACCGGGAATACTTTCCCGGATGTTTCCCCCCTTCGCCGGTATCACCTACTACCGCGTTTGGGCACACCTAGCATCACGCTTTGTCATGTCATGCATCGTCATGCATTTGTTTGCATTGTATTTATTGTTTCTTCCCCCTCTTCTCTCGCTAGACACCGAGACCGACGCCGCTGCTACCCAGTACGACTACGGTGTTGACGACCGCTCCTTATCGGCTGAGCTTCCAGGCAAGCCCCCCCCCTTGATCACCAGATATCGCCTATTCTACTCTCTACTGCTTGCATTAGAGTAGTATAGCATGTTACTGTTTTTCGTTAATCCTATCTTGATGCATAGCCTATCCTTGCTACTACTGTTGTTACCTTTACCTGCAATCCTACATGCTTAGTATAGGATGCTAGTATTCCATCTGTGGCCCTACATTATTGTCCGTCTGCCTTGCTATACTATCAGGTCGTGATCACTCGGGAGGTGATCACGGGTATATACTTATATACTTTACATGATACCTGTGGTGACTAAAGTCAGGTCGGCTCATAGGAGTACCCGCGAGTGGATCTTTGAGGCGGAGCGACAGGGCAGGTTGAGACCACCTAGGCGAGAGGTGGGCCTGGCCCTGGTCGGCATTCGCAGTTACTTCAAAATAACACGCTTAACGAGATCTTGGTATGTGATCTGAGTCAGGCCACTGGCCTATACGCACTAACCAGCTACGCGGGAACAGTTATGGGCACTCGGCATCGTGGTATCAGCCGAAGCCTTCGTGACGTCAGGACTAAGCGGCGCGCGCCGGATTGGACTGGAACGCCTGCTAGGCTAGGTCTGCTTCTGGCCGCGTTCGCAACATGCAGGTGTGCAAAGGGCGATGGGCCCAGACCCCTGCGCCATAGGATTTAGACCGGCGTGCTGACCTCTCTGTTGTGCCTAGGTAGGGCTGCGACGTGTTGATCTTCCGAGGCCGGGCATGACCCAGGAAAGTGTGTCCGGCCAAATGGGATCGAGCGTGTTGGGTTATGTGGTGCACCCCTGCGGGGAAGTTTATCTATTCGAATAGCCGCGATCTTCGGTAACAGGACGACTTGGAGTTGTACCTTGACCTTATGACAACTAGAACCGGATACTTAATAAAACACAGCCTTCCAAGTGCCAGATACAACCCGGTGATCGCTCTCTAACAGGGCGACGAGGAGGGGATCGCCAGGTAGGTTTATGATATGCGATGCTACTTGGTGAACTAACCATCTACTCTCTCCTACATGCTACAAGATGGAGGTGGCCAGAAGCGTAGTCTTCGACAGGATTAGCTATCCCCCTCTTATTCTGGCATTCTGCAGTTCAGTCCACCGATATGGCCCTTTACACATATACCCATGCATATGTAGTGTAGCTCCTTGCTTGCGAGTACTTTGGATGAGTACTCACGGTTGCTTTTTCCCCCTTTTCCCCCTTTCCTTTCTCTCTGGTTGTCGCAACCAGATGTTGGAGCCCAGGAGCCTGACGCCACCGTCGACGAAGACTCCTACTACATCGGGGGTGCCTACTACTACGTGCAGCCTGCTGACGATGACCAGGAGTAGTTTAGGAGGATCCCAGGCAGGAGGCCTGCGCCTCTTTCGATCTGTATCCCAGTTTGTGCTAGCCTTCTTAAGGCAAACTTGTTTAACTTATGTCTGTACTCAGATATTATTGCTTCCGCTGACTCGTCTATGATCGAGCACTTGTATTCGAGCCCTCGAGGCCCCTGGCTTGTATTATGATGCTTGTATGACTTTTTTATTTTAGAGTTGTGTTGTGATACCTTCCCGTGAGTCCCTGATCTTGATCGTACACGTTTGCGTGTATGATTAGTGTACGATTGAATCGGGGGCGTCACAAGTTGGTATCAGAGCCGACTGCCTGTAGGATCCCCCTTTCCAACTCCTTGGCCGAAGTT
This sequence comes from Triticum aestivum, assembly GCF_018294505.1. Taxonomy (NCBI): domain Eukaryota; kingdom Viridiplantae; phylum Streptophyta; class Magnoliopsida; order Poales; family Poaceae; genus Triticum; species Triticum aestivum. Next base: position 195,213,921 of record NC_057799.1, read on the forward strand.
GAGTCTAGAAACCGAAAACTGTTTTACTAACTTGGCTGTGTGGCTTACGGGCCCACGTCGCCAATTGGGTGGTATTAGGATCTTTTATTCCTAGCCTATACTCTCGGACTCTGATCCCTCTTCTATTCGGGTTAAATGAATTTTACTAACTCTGGCTCTAGGTTCTCCTAACTACTTCCTCCCGGAGAGCCCTTATCACAGATGATCGCCTGCTGAACCAGAAGATTCCGAAGATACCCTGTGATGTTCTCTTGAGACTTTGTGCTCGTTGCTTTTGCAATTCCCTACCACCGAAATATCCCTATGGATAAATACATACACTTGCCGTTCTTACTTTTATTCCCAGTTGGTCTTGTTATTACAAGATACCCTGAAATCCTCTCTATTGTTCTGAGAATATTTTGTGCCTACTGCCTTGCAGTTCCTTGCCACCTGGATACCCGTACGGATAATTTCTCACCCTTATCGAGTATCCACTCAGCCCCAGTTGTTCATGTGTTTCACAATGGTTTTCGAAATACTATTCGACCCTCCAAAAATCCTTAGTAGCTCATTGCTCTGCAATACTTGTCTGCTTGCATTATGGATGCTTTCCATATGTCTGGCAATATTCGTTAGTATCCTTAGGCACCATCATTTTGATCCTATTGATTCAACATGAGTGCGAATGCACGCAATCATTAGTTGATCCTTTTAAATTATCTTTCCGGCTCAGACGTCATTTTAAACATGAGCTTGTTCTCGACCAATCTATTTGCCGTTAATTGTACCCTTAGGTCTATTGAACTTATCCACCCTTGATCAGAGCGTCCTCATCTGATCCTTCGATTTGGAAATCATAATTCCTTTGATATCTAAGCATCGAATCATTTAGATGTTCTATAATATGATGCCCTTGCATTCTTTCTTCAACTGGTTGTGTGCCGATGCTCACATCAGCTCCGCTATCGACCGTCAAATCCTTTGTTGGATTATTATTCGGCAATGTCCTTCATATTTATTCGCCTTGTGAATTCTTCCCTGATACATAATGCCATTAGTAAATCCTATTCTCTTATTTGGCCAACCATGCTCTGCTTTCGAGCTGGTGATATTTACTCTTGGAACTTGTGGTATATGTTTCCACGATGCCCCGATGGGTTGACCTATGCCTTCTTTAATATGTGTGAACGCGAAAGTTTTCACTAGTCATACTCTTCTGGTATTTTGCCAGATAAAATTTCAACACTGCAACTTCATCAAACGCGAGAAGTGAATGAAAGGTTATGCATTGGAGAAGTGTGAGTCGACCTTGAACTTTGTGTTCATGCCCATGGACACGATGTAGATCTTCTCATCAAAGCTTCTTTTAAAATTAATTATTCCCTTGGTATAAGTTCATCTTATATCTGGGATCTGACCTTTTGCAATCGTGGTCCCGACCACGTTCTCCCTTAAGTATCATTTCCTATGCAAGTGTAAGCACTTGTCTTCTGTGGATCAATACACCATTCCAACCTTTACTTTGATCTTTCGTCGAGTATTACCCCGTGGTATCTCGAGAATATCACGGAACTACATAACATCTTATGAGTTCTCCATCAAGTACTACATTCTCACTGATTTCAATTTTTTCACGGTCTCTGGGTCATTAAACACTCAAGGACACCGATAACTGAATCGAGTCCGCATCGTGATTAAACAACTATTAGTAATCTTCTTTACTTACGAGTTTGTACTCGATCACGTCATTTCTAGCCTGATCGGCTATATCAGTATCGTGCTGATTTTAACTGTGCTACCTGGTCCTTATTTCCGGAGCACCACTTTCGGCGATGAGCTAAGCTTACGTCGATCTTCCTTGTCTTATCGTTTCACCTCGAGCAGCAAGCTCGATTCCGAGTTGGAGACGTATCCGTGGTTCCAATTTTTTTCGCTACAACACTCCTTTTGCTTGATGCAGTTGTTGTTCGATTGCTTCTTCGTGGAGCCTCTCGATAAAATTTGTCGTGATCATCACATTTTGACTCCTTCCAGAATATCAATCAAATTCATGATGATAAGTACCATCGTTGCCCCTCGATGAGTTGTGTTATCATCGACAACATTATTGCTTTCCCTCCAACACAAACTTGTTCATGTTTTGTGTTGTACCTTGAGATTCTTGCTATCCAACTTATGTTATGTTCTACCTTGGAGTATTACCATCTTTTATGCCAAGGATGTCGTGAGAATTTCACCACCTCTTAAGAATTCTTGATGGAAGGTGATACCTTTTGTCATATCCTTTCATTCCTTGGTCCACGTGTTATTTCTAACCGGAAAACCGACAATCGAACTATGATGTGCGACTTCAAAACTTCTAGCAACCCTATTGCTTTGAAGTTAATGGTCGATATTTCATTCTTAGACCATTGGTTATCGGATCACCATTCTAACGTTGATCATGCTACCTAAGCCCATATTTCGAGTGCACCTTTCAACCAATGTTTAATTGTGGATGTTTTCCTCCAGCATACCTCATTATATCATTTGATCTGACAAATGTTATCTCCTTGTTCACATAAGTGTGGAAATCCATCTTTTGAAAATCTCAATGAATTGTCACTGAGTCAATCAGCCACCTCTTCACCTCGCCTTGATTTAATGATGAACTCGTGTGTCGGAACTTGCTCCATAGTTCATTTTCCGAGAATCTTACATTGTCATCTCGTCAATTGTGTTGCACCTTTTCTTCTTAGGTATCCTGCCACCAATCAGAACTGAATCTCGGTCTGATATGATGGTTGGAACATATTTCCAAGAGATATAACACTGGTCTTTATGTGATCCGGTAAGGTGATGTCGTGCCTAGCACACCTGGCCGGAGGACCTATTGTTATAGATTCCTTTTCAGCAAGGTTATCCATTCTTCCATGAGGAAATTGTAAGACTTATTCTACAAGTTGTCCCTGATGGATCCTTTCTGTAACCAAAGTATGACCTTTGCTTGAAGACCATGACAATGCTATCTCGAAGCATGTCTGTGGTACTCCGATTTTCAATAAGAACATTTGAAGCACAATGCTACAATTTCTTCATTAATTACCCCAAACACCGCTGTATGGGTAATATCATGAAAATTCTCTCCCCTGCCTAAAGACTTTTCTACATTATACCCTGCCACGGATAGCATGCTCTGCTTGTCCTTGGGAAGGATATATCCCTGAAATATGTGTTTAAACACATTTTCCTTTCCATTGTTCTGTTTAATTTGATGATCACCTTTACCTTTCCATTGTTTTGTTTAACCTTTCTTGTGAATTGTATGATCTAAGCAGTAATAATTCACTACTTATGCAAACACCTTGGTGTACAACTCTGTCAGTGAGACCCTGTTTCTACTGTTGATGACATTCCGGTAGCCACCGATAGATGGGAACTTTGCCTATTGGTCCGCCTCGTTCAACGAGCAGGAAAATGGTTCTCTTCGTCCCTCGCCCTTGGTATCGACGATGTTGCCAACATAATTGACAGGCTACCCTCTGACATGCCTTGCTTGCATGATCACGCAAGACATCTCCGCCCTTCCTACTTTTAACCCACATGGTGGGACCCTAACCCACAGTTCCACAGGATCGAAACCTGACTCTCCTGTACAACCCTATTTATAATGGTTATTCCCCACGCTTGGCTTCGTATTTAATTCATGGGACACCTTCCTAGTGCTCTATTCTGGTATCAGACGCAATACTTACTCTCGCTACTCTAAACCCCTTTCTCACTCTGGTTCAGACTTTGAGCAACTACCTATCCGCTTGGAACCTCTTATTGTACCTTCGTACCTTACTCTCGATGTATTTTATATGTTCAACTCGAGAGATAATCTTATGCTCATTCATGGGTTAACCCCAGATTGTTTCCCTCAAAAGCATTCTGTCGTAGCTGAGCTGCCCCTTATCCTTTCGTAAGTACGATGGAGTTCCTGAAGAAAGGACGACAACTTTATCATGATGCATTGGAATAAAGAATTGAAGACATCAACGAAAGGGATTAACTTCTTCGAGAAGATCCGTTAGAATATCGTAACCAGAACTTTTCCCCCTTACTCCCCTCTTAAATCCCGGGACGAGATTTCTTGTAGTGGAGGAGAATTGTGACGCCTGGATAATTAGACTACAGTAATTCCCTGCTAATGGTGCCATGTCACTTCGATTACTGTTGCTAATCTCCCGCTAGTTCGAAACCGATTCAAATTCAAAATCAAAATCAAGCTAACAATAAAAGTTTTTAAACATTAAAACTAAAATGTTCTAAATGTGACAATTAAATTCATGAGTAATAATGTTGGAGAAACCAACATTTCTTATTATATTTAAAATGCACTAAAACAATCAAAGCAGAGGGCAAAATAATTAATTTAATGCCTTTTGTAAAGTTATAATAATATAACTAATTTAGTAGTGTGCCAAAATAATTGTGGCATTTGACTAATTAGTAATACTAATTTAGGTGCTCATTTGGTATTTTATAAAACTAAAATAAAAGAAACTTCAAGTGAAAACAGTAAAGAAATAAAAATAATAAAAAGAAAAGGTCTAAACAAAAACAAAACAAAAAAGAAAAGAAAGAAAGCACCTGTAACACCCACGATGCGGCTATATCTCCCACGTGTCGAGGCACGACTTAGAGGCATAACCGCATTGTGGTGTAGTCGCAGGAAGGGTCATCTTCACACAATTCCATGTAATGAACAAGAATGGGATAAAGAGTTGGCTTACAATCGCCACTTCACACAATACATAAATAAAACATACATCATTCAGAGATACACACATAGGTCCGACTACGGAACCAAAATAAAAGAAGACAACCCAACTGCTAGATCCCTGATCGTCCCAACTGGGCACCACTACTGAACAACATGAAAAGAATCAACACAACGAACAAGATCTTCATCGAGCTCCCACTTGAGCTCAGTTGCGTCACCTGCACTGGTATCAACGGCACCTGCAACTGTTTTGGAAGTATCTGTGAGTCACGAGGACTCAACAATCTCACACCCGCGAGATCAAGACTATTTAAGCTTATAGGAAAGATGAGGTAATGAGGTGGAGCTGCAGCAAGCACTAAGCATATATGGTGGCTAACATACGCAAATAAGAGCGAGAAGAGAAGCAACGGAACGGTCGTGAAGCTAGCAATGATCAAGAAGTGATTCTGAACTCCTACTTACGTCAAACATAACCCAGAAACCGTGTTCACTTCCCGGACTCCGCCGAGAAGAGACCATCACAGCTACACACGCGGTTGATGCGTTTTAATTAAGGTCAAGTGTCAAGTTCTCTACAACCGGATATTAACAAATTCCCATCTGCCACATAACCGCGGGCACAGCTCTCGAAAGTTTATACCCTGCAGGGGTGTCCCAACTTAGCCCATTATAAGCTCTCACGGTCAACGAAGGATATTCCTTCTCCCAGGAAGACCCGATCAGTCTCGGAATCCCGGTTACAAGACATTTCGACAATGGTGAAACAAGACCAGCAAAGCCACCCGAATGTGCCGACAAATCCCGATAGGAGCTGCACATATCTCATTCTCAGGGCACACCGGATTGTCCAAGCTTCCGATGGGCGAGCCTAGAGTTGCCCCTGGTGGCCACCGGCGACTGACGGGTTGGACCAACACTCAGAGGAGCACTGGCCCGGGGGTTTAAAATAAAGATGACCCTTCAGTCTGCAGAACCCAAGGGAAAAAGGCTTAGGTAGGCAAATGGTAAAACCAAGGTTGGGCCTTGCTGGAGGAGTTTTATTCAAAGCGAACTGTCAAGGGGGTCCCATAAATCACCCAACCGTGTAAGGAACGCAAAATCAAGGAACATAACACCGGTATGACGGAAACTAGGGGCGGCAAGAGTGGAACAAAACAACAGGCATAAGGCCGAGCCTTCCACCCTTAACCAAGTATATAGATGCATTAATTAAATAAGAGATATTGTGATATCCCAACATAATTATGTTCCAACAAGGAGCAATGTTCAACTTCACCTGCCACTAACAACGCTATAAGAGGGGCTGAGCAAAAGCGGTAACATAGCCAAACAACGGTTTGCTAGGAAGGGTGAAAAGGTTAGGGGCTGACATGGCTGTATGGGAGGCATGATATAGCAAGTGGTAGGTAGCTATAACGCCCACGATGCGGCTATATCTCCCACGTGTCGAGGCACGACTTAGAGGCATAACCGCATAGTGGTTTTGTCGCAAGAAGGGTCATCTTCACACAATCCCATGTAATGAACAAGAATGGGATAAAGTGTTGGCTTACAATCGCCACTTCACACAATACATAAATATAAATCATACATCATCCAAAATACACACATAGACCGGCTACGGTCAAGATCCAAATGAAAATAAGATAACCCCAAATGCAAGGCTTCTCCCGAGTTCCAAGTTTTATCGATTATATCATTTCAAAGCTTCGTCTAATCATTGCAAGGCTTCTCCCGGAGTTCTTTTCAATTTTCCATTTCGTTTGATCATTCTTTTATTACCGGAGTTCTTCATGGAGGCTCTACATGGTGGTTCGTCAAGGATTCCTTTCATTTTTCAATTGTTCTTCAAGATTTCTCTTGAAGTTATGATCCGCCAGGCTATACTCAAAAAATTAACATGGTGTTCAACACATGTCTTGTTTTGAGGAGTTCAAGTATTCTTCATCTTGCATTCCGAAGTGCAATTCTTTCTCTTATCTTTTGAGGTGGTGTTATGTCATTCTTGACACTTTGAGTTCGCGTTTCATGATTCACATGTTGTCAAGAATGAGATATTTTAAATCCACCAATCTCTTCGTTGGATCTATCTTGTGTCATGTTTCACCTACAGCCTTCCCTAAGGAATGTAGCTATTTGTGGTGCTTACCAATGATCCAAGTTTTCTCCTATCCTCTCGGCGAGAGAAGATTTCATCTCTTCGTTGATCTCAAGCAAGCAATTGTTTCCGCTAGTGGCGGGTTGTCACCTCATAATTTTGAGATGTGTTCCATAAGCCCTCAACAAGTTTGTTCTTTTTCGTTGTTGATTTTCCCAACAACTCCGTTCTAACCTTCTCCGAAGGGTGCTTTCCAAGCTCATTTGTGGCAGAAGTAGGCATTTTCTTCTCCATTCTTATTTCAAGGATCTGTCTTCTATTATTTATTGCTTCCGGAGGCATTGTGATGTTGCTCTCTTCACTCATCTTCTCGGTTGTGAGGACCGTGTTCTTTTCTTACTTATCCATTTAACCGGAGTGTCGTGTTTTTATTCGAGCTCTCTCATCTTATCAAGTTTCGTCTCCCTTCTCAACCGGAGTGCTGTCTGAAATCTTTCTTACCCCTTGTGCCATTCTTTCAGTAGTTCCGGAGGCAATGTGTTGTTAATTTCATCGAGTATCCTCTCATCTTGTCAAGATCATGTTCAATTCCTTCCATTTACAGTCGGAGTGCTGTCCAAATTATATCATTCTTATTCCTTCCCTATCTTGTTTTAACCGGAGTGGTTTAAATATCTATCGTGTCAATTAACCTCAAGGTTCACATGGTGTTCCTTGTTTCTCTTTTCTACCGGTGTGCTTTCATATTCCTTTTGATCCGTTAAGCTCTTGTTTCATATTCTTCAACCTACAAAGGTTCTCGCAATGTTCCTTGTTCCTCTTGCTGAACAGAGTGTTTTAAATTTTGTTCATCTCCGTTGTGTCATTTCCGCAAGCTTTGCGACCTCTAAAGGTTCAATGGTTTCACTCGCTTTTCAAAGAAGCAATTTGTTTTACCTCTTCCCCTTCCGTTTCTTTCCGGTGCCATCCTAGATCTCGGGACGAGATCCTCTTGTAGTGGTGGAGTGTTGTAACGCCCCGAGACCGATGCTCCAGACGCCTTCCATCTTTTTCGTTATCGTTGTGTGTATTTATTTGTTTGTTGCATTCTTCATCGCATCATTCGCATTGCATCGGCACTCTGTTGCCGTCATTGTTTTTCAAACTTGCATCCGCTCGTAGTTGCCGCGTCCCCCCTTGCGTTCGTTGACCATTCTGAGTCTAACCGGATTTTCGATTCTCTCTTGTCTGACCATTTGACCCTCTCTGCACAACCACCGAACCCCTCCTTGCGCAGTGCATAGACCCCTCTCGCGCGTCCGGAACCTCCCCGAACCCGACCCGGGTTGTTGTCACCGTTGGATTCGGATCATCCCCAAACATCTACAAAACATCACCGTTTTCTTTGTTGGACTCTCCACAGCCTTTTTCTCGACCGTTCAATTTTGATCGGAGGGCCTGTTTTGCCTTAAGCTAGTCCACCTAGCTATTTAAACAGCCTAACCCTAGTTTTTAGGAGGCTTGTCCCATCCATCCTTTCTCTGCCGCCGCCACTCCCTCCATCCTCCTCTTCCTCGGGATCTCCCCCGCTCCAGATCAGCAGCCACCACCTTCCCTCCTCGAAGTTGCGACCGATCCAACCAGGAGCATCGCTCAATCCCCCTCACTTTTCTCTCTCTTTTGTCTCTGTCCCGTAGGAGTACCCATCCATGGCACCAGGAGAAGATCGCCCCGACCACCTCGTAACCAGCTCGCCGGAGCAGAGCTCCTCCTCCGCCACCCTTGCCCGTTCCCAGCCGGATCTCGCCAGCAGGGCCCCGTCCCCATCTCCGGCGCCCCAAGTTCCGCCGCCGCTGCCGTTCCACTGCCATGGCGCCTCGGCCTCCTCTGCTTCCCGCGTCGCCCAAGTCCCCCTGTCTCGCCGGACCTCCTTCCGCCGTCGCCAATTCTTGCCTCGATCTGTCAATCCCACCGCCGGGAACGACCTCCACCTCCCAGGTCCCCGGCGACCTCACCGTCCGGGCCTCCTCCGCCTCGCCTTCCGCGCAAGTCCCTCGCCGACGCGCCCAGTTCTCGCTGCTGCCGCTGCTTCCTGTCGAGCAGGAGCCTCGACCCCAAGCTCCTCCTCTGCTTCTTCCCGGCGCGCCTCCGCCCCTTCTCCGGCCAAGTCCGGTGCCCCATGGCCGGATCCGCCGTCGCCTGCTCGTCGGTAGCCGCCGCCGTGCCCGCGACCCCTGCTTCCTGTCGCCATGGCGCCGCTACAGTTCTTCTGCAGTTAGATGCAGCAGCGCTGCATCGAGCGCACGCCCGCGCCACCACGTGGGCTTCGTCGCCCTTCACCAGCAAGCAGGCCCAGCGCCCCCTTCCAGCCTCCCTCTCCAAGCCGAACGGGCCAAGGCCCACTGGGTGAGGCCACACCCTAGCGCCCCTCCTCTTGTTTTTTTCTCTGTTGGGCTTCCTATTCACATTCGGCCCATGTGATGTTTTTTTTCAGGATCTGCGAATTTAGCTATTATCCAAGGATTTACAGTATTGCAGAAAAACCCCTCATGTTCATGCATTAATAATTAATTAACCGTGCATCTTTTGTAAATAATTTATATATGAAAAATGCTTAGAATTTCATCTAGTTTCATAATATGCAACTTTCATCCATGTTTAAAATGTTTAAAATGCTGTTTGCTTAAATTTGCTCGATTGCCATGTTAAAATGATTTATTTCATAACTAGATAACCGTAACTTGGATTTTAATAAACTTTATATGTAAATGGGGTAAAAAATGCCTAGTTTAACATGGTGCACTTCATTTTGCTGTTTAACAATATTAAAATTGCGTTTATGGCAGAACAGTACCAATCCCAAAATATGGACATGAGGATTTTCCGGAATTGTTGTTGTTTGTTTCCGGCCTCATTTAACTTGCTTAAATAGGTAGTTTCCTTATGCTTCACCTCTTGCCATGGTTAACAACATTTAACATTGTTGGGTACATAATCGAGAGAGAACTAAATAATTGATGTGGTGTTTCGTCAATATGCAACTCGTTGCATATTGAGCTCCACTTAATTTGTAGTGGGGTTTGTTGCATTTTCCCATGCCATACCTCATTTAAACCGGACATGCATCATACTTGATTGTGCATCATGCCATGTTTCTGTGATGGTTGTTTTACTATGTTGTTTGTTTCTTTCCGGGTTGCTTCTCTCGTTACCTTCGGTTTCGTTCCGGAGTTGTGAGAATTCGCTCGACTACGCCCGTGTGTCTTCTTCATGGACTCGTTCTTCTTCCTAGCGGGATTTCAGGCAAGATGACCATACCCTCGAAATCACTTCTATCTTTGCTTTGCTAGTTGTTCGCTCTATCGCTATGCCGCGCTACCTACCACTTGCTATATCATGCCTCCCATACTGCCATGTCAGCCCCTACCCTTTTCACCCTTCCTAGCAAACCGTTGTTTGGCTATGTTACCGCTTTGCTCAGCCCCTTCTTATAGCGTTGCTAGTTGCAGGTGAAGATGAAGATTGCTCCATGTTGGATTATGTTTATGTTGGGATATCACAATATCTCTTATATTATTAATGCATCTATATACTTGGTAAAGGGTGGAAGGCTCGGCCTTATGCCTGGTGTTTTGTTCCACTCTTGCCGCCCCTAGTTTCCGTCATACCGGTGTTATGTTCCTTGATTTTGCGTTCCTTACGCGGTTGGGTGATTTATGGGACCCCCTTGACAGTTCGCTTTGAATAAAACTCCTCCAGCAAGGCCCAACCTTGGTTTTACCATTTGCCTACCTAAGCCTTTTTCCCTTGGGTTCTGCAGACTCAAGGGTCATCTTTATTTTAAAACCCTGGGCCAGTGTTCCTCTGAGTGCTGGCCCAAACTAGAGCCCTTTGCAGCGCCACCTCGGGGAAACTTGAGGTCTGGTTTTAGTTGTACGGACTGCTCATCCGGTGTGCCCTGAGAACGAGATATGTGCAGCTCCTATCGGGATTTGTCGGCACATTCGGGTGGTCTTGCTGGTCTTGTTTTACCATTGTCGAAATGTCTTGTAAACCGGGATTCCGAGACTGATCGGGTCTTCCCGGGAGAAGGAATATCCTTCGTTGACCATGAGAGCTTATGATGGGCTAAGTTGGGACACCCCTGCAGGGTATTAAACTTTCGAGAGCCATGCCCGCGGTTATGTGGCAGATGGGAATTTGTTAATATCCGGGTGTAGAGAACTTGACACTTGACCTTATTTAAAACGCATCAACCGCGTGTGTAGCCATGATGGTCTCTTCTCGGCGGAGTCCGGGAAGTGAACACGGTTTCTGGGTTATGTTTGACGTAAGTAGGAGTTCAGGATCACTTCTTGATCATCACTAGTTGACGACCATTCCGTTGCTTCTCTTCTCGCTCTTTTTTGCGTATGTTAGCCACCATATATGCTTAGTCGCTGCTGCAACCTCACCACCTTACCCTCTCCTACCCTTAAGATTAAATGTCTTGATCTCGCGGGTGTGAGATTGCTGAGTCCTCGTGACTCACAGATACTTCCAAAACAGTTGCAGGTGCTGATGATACCAGTGCAGATGACGCAATTGAGCTCAAGTGGGAGCTCGATGAAGATCTTGTCCGTTGTGTTGTTTCTTTCCTTGTTGATCAGTAGTGGAGCCCAGTTGGGACGATCAGGGATCTAGCAGTTGGGTTGTCTTCTTTTATTTTGGTTCCGTAGTCGGACCTATGTGTGTATTCTGTTTGATGTATGATTTATTTATGTATTGTGTGAAGTGGCGATTGTAAGCCAACTCTTTATCCCATTCTTGTTCATTACATGGGATTGTGTGAAGATGACCCTTCTTGCGACAAAACCACAATGCGGTTGTGCCTCTAAGTCGTGCCTCGACACGTGGGAGATATAGCCGCATCGTGGGTGTTACAAGTTGGTAATCAGAGCCATCCCCGACTTAGGAGCCCCCTGCTTGATCGAATCGCTGGCGTTGTTGAGTCTAGAACAAAAATGTTTTGAGTCTTAGGATTATATATATCGGAGAGTAGGATTCTTTTTACTCCTCAGTCCCTTCGTCGCTCTGGTGAGGTCTCCTGACGTAGAAGTTTTGACTATTCTTTCCTCAAATTTCACTAAAATTTTTTAGGATCACACGGGTATCTTGGAATGGTTCCGATGCTTTTGTGACGAGAACATTGTTCTTGGTGCCTCCTGACATTTAGGGGTTGTGGCAGTGTCCCGGGGAGTTGAGCTTCGAGGTGTTGTCGTCACAACTTTATCGTTGCAGTTCTGGAATACCTGAGTTTCGCCGACATCAAAATCTCTTTTATGCAGTTGTTGGTGAGATCACCTCGACGCCACCCAGTACTGGGGCGGGAGTTCGGGAGTATTGCCATAACTTGTATAACAGATGTTTTTCGAAGGTTGAGGTAAACGATTTCCGAGGGTTTCTTGGTTATGTGTTGGCGGATGGATACAGCTGGATCTAGGGATTGCTAGTTTGTGTGATATATTTTGTGTCCCCTGTATCCCCAACACCAGATTACATAACCAGAAAGTTTCGGGAGTTTATAAGTGGGAATTCAAGTAGCCTTAGGATATCTTTCCGACAGACGCATGATATGAGATTGGGGTTCGACGTCTAGTGGTCCGCCTGTACACGGTTGATTTTACAGTGGTCTCGTAGTGTCTTAAAGAGTCCTTGGCTATGCCGACTCGGGGACGCTTCGTATGTCATGTGCACAGCCTTGTACATGATGGTGTTGTACGATTGAGCCCGTGTGGGCCCCACCACAAAAACTTCGGACGAAATATCTATCATATGTTTGTTCCGGCTTATTCTGCAAGCCAATACTTGTTTTGTTTTGTATTGTGGTATTCGAGTTGCTTCGAAGGCATATGTTGATTCCATATCTTTTTCAAGTGGCTTCTCTACTTATGGAAGTGTGATGATTTACTACGGAATTCATTCGTTCATCTTCGTTCGAATGTTTATTGTGAAGACTATATGTTGCAATTTCTATCCGTTGATTCTACTTATCTATTTATCTATCAAGATGCTAACGGATGTCACCCTCTTCAGGATGGCTCCGCCAACGCGTCAGAATCCGGATCGCAATGAAGGGAGTCAAGCGAACCCTCCGCCACCACCTCCGCCTCCGGAGGCATGGCAAGCTATCATGGCAGCCACCAACGCCAATGCTCAGATGATTTTGCAACTCTTGCAAGAACGCACCCAAGGGCAAGGAAATCAAGGCAATCAAGGTCAAGGCAACAATCAGCCTCACTTCGCTACACTCAACCAGTTTCTCGCAAATCAGCCCAAGTCTTTCAGCTACTGTGCCGAGGCCACGGATGCCGATGATTGGCTCGTGGACATCAACAAGCATTTTGAATGTAGCAATGTCAGGCCTTAGGACTATGTCAAGTTCGCTTCTTTCCAGCTCAAGGACCAAGCTGCTGATTGGTTTCAACAATACAAAGATTCCAGAGGAGGTCGTGTGATCACTTGGACTGACTTCTGTTGGGATTTCAAAGCGCACCACATTCCACAAAGTGTTGTTGAGAGCAAGCGTGAGGAGTTCCGCAATCTCAAGCAAGGCAACATGTCCGTGTATCAATACAACATCCAATTTCAGAAACTTGCTCGCTTCGCTAAACAAGACGTTCCTGATGAAAAGAGCATGATCTATCACTTCAGAGGTGGCCTTAGAGAGGATCTGCAGTTAGCTCTCGTTCTTGTTGAGCCTACTCAGTTTGATCAATTCTATAATATGGCACTGAAGCAAGAGGCTGCTCAGCTCAAGTGTGAGGCTTCTAAGAAGAGAGTCAGAGACGCAGTTCAGTCTTCTTCTTCCTCACTTGTGGCAGCTAAGCAACAGAAGTTCTGGTTGCCTCCTCCTCCTCCGTTTCGTCAGCCTTACCAGCAGAAGAACAAAGGTGGCCATGGTTCTTCCAACTCTTCCAACTCTGGCTATCAGAACAAGTCTCAGAGTCAAGCTCCAAAGTCCAATGCTCCTTATCACCGTCCACTCTCAGAGGTGACTTGCAACAAGTGTGAGCAGAAAGGTCACTATGCTAACAAGTGCTTCAATCAAAGGCGTCTGCCTCCTCCTCCTCCTGTCAGATCTTCCAGCAATGCAGTGGTCAAGCATAATCCAAAGTCTGCAAAGGTGAACATGATGAATGCAGCTCAAGCGGAGGAATCTACTGATGTGATAATGGGTAATCTTCCTGTTAATGATATTCCTGCAAAAGTTCTTTTTGATACTGGTGCTTCGCTTTCTTTCATATCAAGACCATTTGCATTTAAGCATGAGTTGGTTTATCAAGATTTGCCTAGACCGTTATCAGTTGTCTCTCCGGGTAAATTCATGAATGCAAGCTCCATGGTTCCGGATGTTTCCATCAAGATGGGAAACTATAAATTTCTGTCTTCTCCAGTTGTTCTTGGTGACTCGGATATTGATCTAATTCTCGGGATGGACTGGCTTTCTAAGCACAAAGCTCAACTTGATTGTGCTGCCAGGGAAATTCAATTGACACACTCTTCTGAGGATGTGATTATTTATGCCGCTCGTGACGAAACCATTCGGTTTTTTCTCTCAATGAGAAGGGCGAATTGAATGCCATCTCTCAAATTCCAGTCGTTTGTGAGTATCAAGATGTCTTTCCAGAAGAGCTTCCGGGTATGCCTCCTCACCGGCCAGTTGAGTTCATTATCGAACTAGAGCCTGGAACTGAACCCGTTTGCAAGCGTCCATACAAGCTTGGACCCAACGAGCTGAAGGAATTGAAGAAACAGCTCGATGAACAAGAGCGTCTGTGGTTGATCAGACCGAGTTCATCTCCATGGGGTTGTGGTGTTCTTTTTGTCAAGAAGAAGGATGGCACGGACCGACTTTGTGTCGACTACCGTCCATTGAACAAGAAGACTATCAAGAACAAGTATCCACTTTCCAACATCAATGAGCTATTCGAGCAACTCATAGGTGCCAAAGTATTCTCCAAGCTTGACCTTCGTATGGGTTATCATCAGATTCGCATTCGTGAAGAAGATATTCCCAAGACAGCATTCAGAACAAGCTTTGGTTCTTATGAATATACTATCGTGTCTTTCGGCCTTGTCAATGCTCCTCCAGTATTTTCTCGGATGATGAATTTCATCTTCAACCCCTATACCAATCAATTCGTCCTGGTGTATCTCGATGATATATTGGTCTTCTCCAAGAATAAGAAGGATCATGCCAAACATTTGCGATTGGTGCTCGACAAGCTCAGAGAGTATCAATTCTATGTGAAGTTCTCTAAATGTGAGTTTTGGCTCGATGAAGTTCTTTTCCTTGGTCACATCATCTCTGCCAAGGGCATCGCTGTTAACCCTGAGAAGGTGTCCGCAATTGTGAATTGGGAACCTCCTCAAAATGTCAAGCAGCTTCGCAGTTTTCTTGGTCTTGCAAGCTATTGCCGAAGATTCGTTGAGAATTTCTCCAAGATTGCAAAGCCTCTTTCCAACCTCCTCCAGAAGCATGTGAAGTATGTCTGGTCTCCTGAGTGTGACGTTGCTTTCAACACTCTCAAAGAGAAACTCGTCACCGCTCCTGTCTTAACTCCTCCTGATGAATCCAAGCCATTTGAAGTTTTCTGTGATGCTTCTCTCCAAGGTCTCGGTGCCGTGTTAATGCAAGAGAAGAAAGTTGTGGCCTATACCTCTTGTCAGTTGAAGCCCAACGAGAAGAACTACCCCACTCACGATCTTGAGTTGGCGGCAGTTGTCCATGCATTAATAACGTGGAGACATCTCTTGTTGGGAAGACAAGTGGACATTTTCACCGATCACAAGAGTCTCAAGTATATCTTCACTCAGCCCAACCTCAACCTCAGGCAGACTCGATGGGTCGAAATGATTCAAGAGTACAATTCGAGTATTGAATATACTCCAGGCAAGGCCAATGTCATTGCAGATGCTTTAAGCAGGAAGGCTTATTGCAACAGCCTAATTCTCAAGCCATTCCAACCGGATCTTTGTGAAGCTTTCCGCAAGCTGAATCTCCAAGTTGTTCCTCAAGGCTTTCTTGCCAACCTCATAGTCTCTCCTACTTTGGAAGATCAAATTCGTGAGGCACAACTCCTTGATGCCATGGTGAAGAAGGTGAAACGTGGTATCGACAAGGGTCTTTCCAAATACAAGTGCTATCGCATTGATGACATAGACACTTTATTCTTCGAGGACCGGATTGTGGTTCCTAAAGGTGATCTAAGGAAAGTCATTATGAACGAGGCACACAATTCTATCCTATCCATTCATCCTGGAAGTACGAAGATGTACCATGACCTCAAGCAGTCGTATTGGTGGACTCGAATGAAACGAGAAATCGCTCAATTCGTGAATGAATGTGATGTCTGTCGAAGAGTGAAAGCAGAACACCAACGACCAGCTGGTCTCCTCCAACCTCTTGCTATCCCAGAATGGAAGTTTGATCATATCGAAATGGACTTCGTGACTGGTTTTCCAAAGTCCAAGCGTGGAAATGATGCTATCTTCATTGTCATCGACAAGCTTTCTAAAGTGGCTCATTTCCTTCCAATCAAAGAATCCATCTCAGCAGCTCAGTTGGCAGAGCTATACACCTCCAGAATCGTCTCCTTGCACGGCATTCCACAATTGATTTCTTCAGATCGTGGAAGCATCTTCACCTCTAAGTTCTGGGACTCCTTCCAGAAGGCCATGGGCACAAACATTCGCTTCAGCATAGCTTTCCATCCTCAAACTAGTGGCCAAGTCGAGCGAGTCAATCAAATTCTTGAAGATATGCTCAGGGCTTGTGTCATTTCCTTTGGCATGAAATGGGAAGATTGTCTTCCATATGCCGAATTCTCCTACAACAACAGCTTCCAAGCGAGTTCAGGCAAGGCCCCATTCGAGATTCTCTATGGCAGAAAGTGTCGTACTCCTCTCAATTGGTCAGAGACTGGTGAACGCCAACTTCTTGGCAATGACTTAATCACTGAAGCTGAAGAAATGTGTAAAGTCATCCGTGATAATCTCAAAGCCGCGCAATCGCGTCAGAAGAGTTACTATGATAGTAAGCACCGTGATGTGGCTTTCGAGATCGGAGACCATGTCTACCTCCGCGTCTCTCCAATGAAAGGCACTCGTCGCTTCGGTATCAAAGGGAAGCTTGCCCCTAGATACGTGGGTCCTTTCAAGATCATTGGCAAAAGGGGCGACCTCGCCTATCAACTTGAGCTTCCTTCCAACTTCGCGAACATGCACGATGTGTTCCACGTGTCACAGCTTCGCAAGTGCTTCAAGACGCCTGAGCGCACCATCAACTTCCAAGAGATTGACCTCCAAGAAGATTTGTCTTATCATGAGCACCCCGTTGCTATTCTTGAAGAAACTGAGCGCAAGACTCACAACAAGTCAATCAAATTCCTGAAACTGAAGTGGTCGCACCTTTCTGACTGGGAAGCCACCTGGGAACGCGAGGACCATCTCCGTTATGAATATCCGGAGTTCTTTCAGTCCTAGATCTCGGGACGAGATCCTCTAGTAGTGGTGGAGTGTTGTAACACCCCGCATGTAACTTGCCATATTTGTAACTCCGACTCTTGCCATTTTCGGCTATGTGCTATGATATTCCCTTCGTGGTCGGGTTTTTGTCTTTCGTTTTGCATTTTGTTCATGTCATGCATTTCATATCATGTCCTCATGTGCATTGCATTTGCATACGTGTTTGTCTCACGCATCCGAGCATTTTCCCCGTTGTCCGTTTTGCAATCCGGCGCTCCTATCTCCTCCGGTGCACCCCTTTTGTTTTCTTTTGTGAGCGGGTGTCTAACGTTCTCGGAATGGACCGAGGCTTGTCAAGTGGCCTTGGTATACCACCGGTAGACCACCGGTCAAGTTCCGTTCCATTTGGAGGTCGTCTGGTACTCCAACGGTTAACCGGGTAACCGCAGATGCCTTCTGTGTGTTCCAGCAAAACCCTCCTCAAAAAACAGCCCAAAACCCACCAAACTCTCTTCCATGCTCTAGGTCGTTCGATCACGATCGTGTGGGCGAAAACCGCACCTCATTTGGAGCCTCCTAGCTCCCTCTACCTATTTATATGTGACCCTTTCGAAAAACGAATCGCAGACTAAACCCTAGACCCGCTCCCTCTCCGCCGCCGGACACGTCCGGGCGGAGCCGGACGCGTCCACTCCCACCGCCGCCGCCACGTGTCACCGCCGCCTTCGCCGTCGCCGCCGGCCCGCCGGCCCGTTCGGGGCCCTCCCGGCCCAGATCCGCCGCCGCCCGAGCCCGCGGCTCCTCCCGCCGGCGCCGCCCCTCGCCCGGCGACCGCCGCCTCCGCCGGCGCGCCTCCGCCGCCGCGTCGCCGGCGAGCGCCGTCGCCCCTCCGGCCGCCGTCCTCCCCCGCCGTCTCCTTCCTCCTCGTCGCGCCCCGCCGGCCACCTCTCCTTCCTCCGGCGCCCGCTCCGGCCGAGCTCGAGCCCGAGCCGGCGAGTTCCCTGAGGTCTCGATCCAGATCCATTGTAGCAGGTTGACTTTCCCGAGACCCCGATTTTACCCGTCCCAGTATTTTCTCAGCAAGTACCCATGTTCAACAGTGCATAACTCCTTGCACGTAGCTCCGTTTCGTGCGTGTAATATGTCAAATTGTTCGTCTCGTGATGCTCTACATTTTGTTCAATTGCACCATGTTCATTAGAGGTCATCTTGATACCCAAATCTCTGCTGCAATAGTGCTAGTTGCTGTTATCTTCTGGTTCTTAGCAGAACTTGGAGATTTGTCATTTTTGTATCATTTAATCTGTGCATCTTATGGGCATGAGATCTACATGTGTTTTGTTGTATGCCATGCTATCTTTCCAGTGGTGTATGCCATGTATTTTTGTGTTCTCTGTGGTGAATAGCACAAGCATGCAAACTAGGCCCCATAATGTTTCTGATTTCAGAGACTTAGTGATTTCTCCAAGTCCTTGTCTGCTGTTATTTTGTTGCCAT
The DNA here is from genome assembly GCF_018294505.1 of Triticum aestivum. NCBI lineage: Eukaryota > Viridiplantae > Streptophyta > Magnoliopsida > Poales > Poaceae > Triticum > Triticum aestivum. The sequence continues at coordinate 195,232,736 of NC_057799.1, forward strand.
GTAAACTTGATGCTATAGAGAGATCCATACATATTTTGGAGATGTCCAGTAAGGATGTTTTGTAGATATTGTTGTAATTGATCCATTCCTGCCCTTGTTTGCAATTATGGAGTGCCATAGCATGACTCAATCTAGCTCTACTTTTGCTATAAAATATTTTTGGCAGATTCTTAACATGATATGCAATTTTGCCAAGCTTATTGTAGTTGATCCATACATGTTATGCTCTTGTTCTTGCCATGGATAGCTTCATAAACTTGCCATCTTGCTGTAGGTATGCTTGTTTCTGCCATGCTCTGTTTTCTGCTAAGTCTGAAACCTGATAATGAAACTTGCTATGTTTACATGCTTGCCATCATATCTTCTGGTCCTTTTTGGCTTATGGTCCGTAAGGGACTTTTGTCATATGCATTTAGTAGAATACTCCCATGCCTTGTTTTGCCATGTTAAGTTCCTGTAGCATATTGATTTCGTGCTCTGAACATTGCTACCTGATGCTGTTTCAGTCATGTCCAGTAATTTCACCAAGTCTGTGAACCTGATATCTTTTGCACTTTTGCCATGCTTGTTCGAGCTTGATATGTTGTGAACTAGTCGTAGCTCAGTGCTCATCTTTTGTCAAGCATCTCCTGTAGATTTCTACCATGTACTTTGTTGTTATGTTGGTGTGCTGTAGCTTTGTTACTTGTTGCATTTTAAGTGCTATCTTGCTGTTAATCGCAGATTCGTGTCATTCTTGTTTTGCTTGCCATTTGCAAACCGTACATCCGTTTCCGGTGATCTTTATATCGATTTCGATCGAAATCATCTCATCTTTCCAGTGGCATGCTTGGTTTGCCAAGTTACTGCCATGTTCATCATTTTTCCTTCCAGAGCACGCATATGCATCGCATATCATATCTTGCATATCATACATGTTTTGCATCATGTTGCTTGTGCATTTCTCGTGATTGATTGTGGTTCCGTTTGTTTGTGTTCTTGTCTTGGGTAGAGCCGGGAGACGAGTTCGTGAACGAGGAACCTGTTGAGTACGCTTACGAGGATCAAGCTTTCGACAACTCTGAGAACCCTGCAGGCAAGATGACCACCCCTCGAAATCACTTTTATCTTTGCTTTGCTAGTTGTTCGCTCTATTGCCATGTTGTGCTACCTATAACTTGCTATATCATGCCTCCCATATTGCCATGTTAGCCTCTAACCATCCTTTCCTAGCAAACCGTTGTTTGGCTAAGTTACCGCTTTTGCTCAACCCTTCTTATAGCGTTGCTAGTTGCAGGTGAAGTTGAAGTTTGTTCCATGTCGGAACATGGATATGTTGGGATATCACAATATCTCTTATTTAATTAATTCATCTATATATTTGGTAAAGGGTGGAAGACTCGGCCTTATGCCTGGTGTTTTGTTCCACTCTTGCCGCCCTAGTTTCTGTCATACAGGTATTATGTCCCTTGAGTTTGCGTTCCTTACGCGGTCGGGTGATTTATGGGACCCCCTTGACAGTTCGCCTTGAATAAAACTCCTCCAGCAAGGCCCAACCTTGGTTTTACCATTTTCCACCTAAGCCTTTTCCCCCGGGTTTTCGCGAGCCCGAGGGTCATCTTTATTTTAAACCCCCGGACCAGTGCTCCTTCGAGTGCTGGCCCAAACCGAGCGATGTCCGGCGCCCCCTGGGCAACCAGGGTCTATGCCAACCCGACGTCTGGCTCATCCGTTGTGCCCTGAGAACGAGATATGTGCAGCTCCTATCGGGATTTGTCGGCACATTCGGGAGGCTTTGCTGGTCTTGTTTTACCATTGTCGAAATGTCTTGTAAACCGGGAGTCCGAGACTGATCGGGTCTTTTCGGGAGAAGGTTTATCCTTCGTTGACCGTGAGAGCTTATGATGGGCTAAGTTGGGACACCCCTGCAGGGTATTATCCTTCGAAAGCCGTGCCCGCGGTTATGAGGCAGATGGGAATTTGTTAATGTCCGGTTGTAGAGAACTTGTCACTTGACCCAGTTAAAATACATCAACTGTGTGTGTAGCCGTGATGGTCTCTTCTCGGCGGAGTCCGGGAAGTGAACACGGTTTGAGTTATGAATGACGTAAGTAGGAGTTCAGGATCACTTCTTGGTCATTGCTAGATGACGACCGTTCCGTTGCTTCTCTTCTCGCTCTCTCTTGCGTATGTTAGCCACCATATATGCTTGTTGCCTGCTGCAGCTCCACCTCATTACACCATCCTTTCCTATAAGCTTAAATAGTCTTGATCTCGCGGGTGAGAGATTGCTGAGTCCCCGTGACTCACAGATTCTACCAAAACAGTTGCAGGTGCCGACGATGCCAGTGCAGATGATGGGATTGATCTCAAGTGGGAGTTCGATGAGGAACGTGGTCGTTACTATGTGTCTTTTCCTGATGATCAGTAGTGGAGCCCAGTTGGGACGATCGGGGATCTAGCACTTGGGGTTATCTTATTTTCATTTGGATCTTGACCGTAGCCGGTCTATGTGTGTATTTTGGATGATGTATGCTTTATATTTATGTATTGTGTGAAGTGGCGATTGTAAGCCAACTCTTTATCCCATTCTTGTTCATTACATGGGACTGTGTGAAGATGACCCTTCTTGCGACAAAACCACTACGCGGTTATGCCTCTAAGTCGTGCCTCGACACGTGGGGGATATAGCCGCATCGTGGGCGTTATAGTAGCGCAGCATGGCAATAGAAAGGACAACTAGCAAGCAAAGATAGAAGTGATATTGAGGGTATGGTCATCTTGCCTGAAATCCCGCTAGGAAGAAGAACGAGTCCATGAAGCAGACAAACGGACGTAGTCGAACGAATCCTCTCAACTCCGGAACGAAACCGAAGGTAACGAGAGAAGTAACCCGGAAAGAAGCAAACAACACGGTAAACACAAAATCATAAACATGGCATGATGCACAATCAAGTATGATGCATGTCCGGTTTAAAGAGGCATGGCATGGCAAAGTGCACAAGCAAAACTACAAGTTAAGTGGAGCTCAATAGGCAACGAGTTGCATATTGACGAAACACCACATCAATTATTTAGTTCTCTCTCGTTTATGTACCCAACAATATTAAATGTTATTAACCATGGCAAGAGGTGAAGCATATGAAAACTAACTATTTAAGCAAGTTAAATGAGGCCGGAAACAAACAATAACAATTCCGGAAAATCCCCATGTGCAATATTTTAGATTTGGTACTGTTCTGCCATAAACGCAATTTTATTTTTTTAAACAGCAAAATGAAGTGCACCATGTTAAACTAGGCATTTTTCTACCCCATTTACATATAAAGTTTATTTAAATCCGAGTTACGGTTAATTAGTTATGAAATAAATCATTTTAACATATTATTCGAGCAAATTTAATCAAACAACATTTTAAGCAATTTTAACATGGGTGAAAGTGGCATATTATTAAACTACACAAAATTCTAAGCATTTTACATGTATAAATTATTTTAATCCGATGCACGGTTTATTAGTTATTAAATGCATGAAGAACAGGGGGTTTTCTGTAAAACTGTAATTCTCTGGATAAATGCGAAAATCACAGCAGTAGAAAAAAAACACTATGGGCCGAATCTTGCTGCACTGTTGGGCCAACAGAGAGGAGCTGTGGGGAGCTCACCCATGGGCCAATCCCAGCTAAGAGGAGGTGGCCCAATCGGCGCAGATCTGGGCCTCGGGCGTGCTTGCGGCCCAGGAGGCTGGCCACGCTGGCGCTTGAACGGGTCAACGCTGGGGGGCTTGGCGCTGGATCTCTGCTCCTCCCGCAGCGAGACGAAGCAGGGGCGCAGGACTTGGCGCGGGGCAGAGGCGGACTTGGGGCTCCGGCAGGAGGAACTTGAGGCGCAGGGGACGACGAGCTCGAGCAAAGGCTGGACAGGCGCGGCGCGATGGGACGGGCGCGGGGGAGCTCTCCGGCGAGGCCGTAGCTGGGCTCGTCTGGTTCCTGTCCCTGACGAAGAGAGACAGAGAGAGGTGAGACAGAGAGAGGGGGAAGGGAAAGGAAGAGAGGGCGCGAGGGAGGCCCGGCGGCGTGACCTGGAGGTGGCCGAAGGCTTGCCGGGGTGGCCTGGTGGATGCTCGTCGGCGGAGGGAGCGGATCAGGGGACGTGATGCCGGATCCGGTGAAGAACAACGGCGGGCGGCAACGACCGATGATGACGACGCGATGCTCCACACCTCCTGTGCTCATAAACAGAGAGAGAGCTGAGATGCAGAGAAGAGGAAAATGGAGGAACGAGAGGGCGCGACGGGGGCTCGCCTGGGTGGCGGAGGGCGTCGGCAGGAGGAGGCAAGGTGCTGGCCTGCGAGTAAACGGCGGCGACGAGACTGACGAAGTGGCCGTCCGGGTCACGGAGCTCGTGCGCGACCAGAGGAGCTCGGGGGCTCGGGCGCGCGAGGCTGGAAGAAGCTCCGGCTGGTTGAGGTACTTGGTGACGCGGGCGCCGGGGAGAGGGACTCGGCTGCAGGAGAGGCCCGGCGGGGCAGCGCGTGGAGGAGGGCACGGGCATGGCTGAAGTCCCGGTGGTGACTCCGGCGAGGTTGTTGCTGCTGTTGCTAGGACAGCAGGGGCATAAGGCCATGGGCGTTCGAACGGGGAGGCAGAAGCGGGGCGGTGCTCCAGTGGCTCAGGGACAGGAGCAGCGGCGGCATCCAGATGGGCTCAGCGGCTGGACGCGGGGAGGAGGCAATGGAGAGAACAGGGAGGCGTTGGATCGATGGATTGGTCCGGTGGGGAAAACGAGGTGGAGCTCGGTGGGGGGTGGATCGGGAAGGCAGGGGAGTGCTCTGGTTGGGCAGGTGAATCGGGAGGGATCCCGATGGGGATTTGGTGAGTGGGTGGCGGCGGCAGGGGGGACAAATGTCCTAGGATTTAGGGTTAGGCAGATTATATAGGTAGGGGATTAGGATAGGGGTTAACTCGGTTCGTCCGATCGCAAACGGACGATCGAGAAAAATAGGTAGGGAGAGTCTATATAAGAAACGATGATGTTTTATAGATGTCTGGGGATGATCCGAATCCAACGGTAACAACAAACCGGGTCGGGTACGGGACAACTTTCGGACGCGCCGGAGGGGATCGCGGGCTGACGAGAGAGGTTAGTTGGTTTGACAAGAGGGAACCGAAAACACGGTTGGTCTCGGAACGGTCAACGAAGACAAGGGGAACGCGGCAACTACGAACGAATGCAAATTTTTAAAACATGACGGCAACAAAGTGCCGATGCAATGCAAATGATGCGATGATGAATGCAACACACAAATAAAACACAGCTGACTCGCAAAACAAGGAAGGCAATCGGAGCGTCGGTCTCGGGGCGTTACAACACTCCACCACTACAAGAGGATCTTGTCCTGAGATCTAGGATTGCACCGGAGAGAAACGGAAGAGGAAGAGAGGAGGTAAAACTAATTGCTTCTTTGACAAACGAGTGAAACCAAAGAACCTTGAGAGGTCGCAAAGCTTGAAGAAATGACACGACAGAGGTGAACAAAATTGAGAAGACTCCGGTAGAAAAGAGAGACAAGGAACACCATGAGAACCTTGAGGTTAAGTGACACAACAGATATTTAAAACCACTCCGGTTAAAACAAGATAGGGAAGGGATAAGAATGATATAATTTGGGCAGCACTCCGACTGTAAATGGAAGGAGCTGAACATGATCTACACAAGATGAGAGGATACTCGATGAACTTAACAACACATTGCCTCCGGAACTAAAGAAAGAATGGCAACAAGGGGTAAGAAAGATTTCAGACAGCACTCCGGTTGATAAGGGAGGCAAAACTTGACAGAATGGGAAGAACTTGAAAAGAGGGCACGACACTCCGGCTAAACGGATAAGAAAGGAAAAAATTACATGATCTTGACAAAACAAGATGATTGATCGAAGAGAGCAATGTCACAATGCCTCCGGGACGCACGAATAGAAGATAGATCGTCGGAATAAGAGAACGGAGAAGGAAATGATAACTTCTACCACAATTGAATTTGGGAAGAATCCTTAAAAGAAGGATAGAACGGAGTTGTTGGAAAACCAACAACGAAAAGAACAAGCTTGTTGAGGGCTTATGGAACACCTCTCAAAATTATGAGGTGACAACCCGCCACTAAAGGAAACCATTGGTTTGAGTGAGAGCACCAAGGCGATGGAAAACTTCTTTCACCAAGAGGATAGGAGAAAACTTGGATAATTGATAAGCACCATAATAGCAACATTCCTTAGGGAAGGCTTTAGGTGAAACATGACACAATATAAATCCAACGAAGAGATTATTATGAGTTGAAACAACTCATGGACGAAGAAAAATATGATGGGTTTAAATATCTCATTCTTGACAACTTGTGAATCATGAAACATGAAGAAAATAATCAAGAATGACATAACACCACCTCAAAATATAAGAGAGAAAGAATTGCACTTCGGAATGCAAGATGAAGAATGCTTGAACTCCTCAAAACAAAACATGTGTTGAACACCATGTTTATTTTAGAGTATAGCTTGACGGATCTTAACTCCGAGAGAAATCTTGAAGAACAATTGAAGAATGAAAGGAATCCTTGACGAATCACCATGTAGAGCCTCCATGAAGAACTCCGGTAATAAAAGAATGATCAAACGAAATGGAAAGTTGAAAAGAACCCCGGGAGAAGCCTTGCAATGATTTAGATGGAGCTTTGAAATGATATAATTGAAATAACTTGGAGCTCCGGAAAGAAAAAAGAACAAACGAGATCAACTTTTTTTGATGAATCTCCGGAATAAGGAATTAATCACTTGGATGAAACAAGAATAAGAATTACATTACGCGTATCCTTCGCCACTTTAGATTGATGACAAGCAACGGATTTGGCATAGTACTTATTCTCGTAGAAAGGATTAAGATAGATATAGCGCAAACTTGAGAAAAGTCTTCAATGAACCACCGGTAGGATTTGGAAACAACGAATGAATTGATATGATAACGAGGGAAGGGAAATCTTGAACGAACCACCGCGAGAATCTGAAAATCAACGAAGATAAGATAAAGAAAAAACACCGGGAAGAATTAGAGAACGAATAAAGATACTTGAGGGGATTTTGATACAAGTGAACGAATAGATGATGAGCTGAATAGAGAATACTTGAATGATGCACCGGTAAGATTTGGAGAACGAGAGCTCTGATACCAACTTGTAACACCCACGATGCGGCTATATCTCCCACGTGTCGAGGCACGACTTAGAGGCATAACCGCATTGTGGTGTAGTCGCAAGAAGGGTCATCTTCACATAATCCCATGTAATAAACAAGAATGGGATAAAGAGTTGGCTTACAATCGCCACTTCACACAATACATAAATAAAACATACATCATTCAGAGATACACACATAGGTCCGACTACGGAACCAAAATAAAAGAAGACAACCCAACTGCTAGATCCCTGATCGTCCCAACTGGGCACCACTACTGAACAACATGAAAAGAATCAACACAACGAACAAGATCTTCATCGAGCTCCCATTTGAGCTCAGTTGCGTCACCTGCACTGGTATCAACGGCACCTGCAACTGTTTTGGAAGTATCTGTGAGTCACGAGGACTCAGCAATCTCACACCCGCGAGATCAAGACTATTTAATCTTAAGGGTAGGAGAGGGTAAGGTGGTGAGGTTGCAGCAGCGACTAAGCATATATGGTGGCTAAAATACGCAAATAAGAGCGAGAAGAGAAGCAACGGAACGGTCGTGAAGCTAGCAATGATCAAGAAGTGATCCTGAACTCCTACTTACATCAAACATAACCCAGAAACCGTATTCACTTCCCGGACTCCGCCGAGAAGAGACCATCACGGCTACACACGCGGTTGATGCGTTTTAATTAAGGTCAAGTGTCAAGTTCTCTACAACCGGATATTAACAAATTCCCATCTGCCACATAACCGCGGGCATGGCTCTCGAAAGTTTATACCCTGCAGGGGTGTCCCAACTTAGCCCATTATAAGCTCTCACGGTCAACGAAGGATATTCCTTCTCCCAGGAAGACCCGATCAGTCTCGGAATCCCGGTTACAAGACATTTTGACAATGGTAAAACAAGACCAGCAAAGCCGCCCGAATGTGCTGACAAATCCTGATAGGAGCTGCACATATCTCGTTCTCAGGGCACACTGGATTGTCCAAGCTTCCGATAGGCGAGCCCAGAGTTGCCCCTGGTGGCCACCGGCGACTAACGGGTTGGACCAACACTCAGAGGAGCACTGGCCCAGGGGTTTAAAATAAAGATGACCCTTGAGTCTGCAGAACCCAAGGGAAAAAGGCTTAGGTAGGCAAATGGTAAAACCAAGGTTGGGCCTTGCTGGAGGAGTTTTATTCAAAGCGAACTGTCAAGGGGGTCCGATAAATCACCCAACCGCGCAAGGAACGCAAAATCAAGGAACATAACACCGGTATGACGGAAACTAGGGCGGCAAGAGTGGAACAAAACACCAGGCATAAGGCCGAGCCTTCCACCCTTAACCAAGTATATAGATGCATTAATTAAATAAGAGATATTGTGATATCCCAACATAATTATGTTCCAACAAGGAGCAATCTTCAACTTCACCTGCAACTAACAACGCTGTAAGAGGGGCTGAGCAAAAGAGGTAACATAGCCAAACAACGGTTTGCTAGGAAGGGTGAAAAGGTTAGGGGCTGACATGGCAGTATGGGAGGCATGATATAGCAAGTGGTAGGTAGCGCAGCATGGCAATAGAACGGACAACTAGCAAGCAAAGATAGAAGTGATATCGAGGGTATGGTCATCTTGCCTGAAATCCCGCTAGGAAGAAGAACGAGTCCATGAAGCAGACAAACGGACGTAGTCGAACGAATCCTCTCAACTCCGGAACGAAACCGAAGGTAACGAGAGAGCAAACCGGAAAGAAGCAAACAACACGGTAAACACACAATCATAAACATGGCATGATGCACAATCAAGTATGATGCATGTCCGGTTTAAAGAGGCATGGCATGGCAAAGTGCACAAGCAAAACTACAAGTTAAGTGGAGCTCAATAGGCAACGAGTTGCATATTGACGAAACACCACATCAATTATTTAGTTCTCTCTCGTTTATGTACCCAACAATATTAAATGTTATTAACCATGGCAAGAGATGAAGCATATGAAAACTAACTATTTAAGCAAGTTAAATGAGGCCGGAAACAAACAACAACAATTCCGGAAAATCCCCATGTGCAATATTTTAGATTTGGTACTGTTCTGCCATAAATGCAATTTTATTATTGTTAAACAGCAAAATGAAGTGCACCATGTTAAACTAGGCATTTTTCTACCCCATTTACATATAAATTTTATTTAAATCCGAGTTACGGTTAATTAGTTATGAAATAAATCATTTTAACATATTATTCGAGCAAATTTAATCAAACAACATTTTAAGCAATTTTAACATGGGTGAAAGTGGCATATTATTAAACTACACAAAATTCTAAGCATTTTACATGTATAAATTATTTTAATCCGATGCACGGTTTATTAGTTATTAAATGCATGAAGAACATGGGGTTTTCTGTAAAACTGTAATTCTCTGGATAAATGCGAAAATCACCGCAGCAGAAAAAAAACACTACGGGCCGAATCTTGCTGCACTATTGGGCCAACAGAGAGGAGCTGTGGGCAGCTCACCCATGGGCCTATCCCAGCTAAGAGGAGGTGGCCCAATCGGCGCAGATCTGGGCCTCGGGCGTGCTTGCGGCCCAGGAGGCTGGCCACGCTGGCGCTTGAACGGGTCAACGCAGGAGGGGCTTGGCGCTGGCTCTCTGCTCCTCCCGCAGCGAGACGAAGCAGGGGCGCAGGAGTTGGCGCGGGGCAGAGGCGGACTTGGGGTTCCGGCAGGAGGAACTTGAGGCGCAGGGGACGACGAGCTCGAGCAAAGGCTGGACAGGCGCGGCGCGATGGGACGGGCACGGGGGAGCTCTCCGGCGAGGCCGCAGCTGGGCTCGTCTGGTTCCTGTCCCTGACAAAGAGAGACAGAGAGAGGTGAGACAGAGAGGGGGGGAAGGGAAAGGAAGAGAGGGCGCGAGGGAGGCCCGGCGGCGTGACCTGGAGGTGGCCGAAGGCTGGCCGGGGTGGCCTGGTGGATGCTCGTCGGCGGAGGGAGCGGATCAGGGGACGTGATGCCGGATCCGGTGAAGAATAACGGCAGGCGGCAACGACCGAGGACGACGACGCGATGCTCCACACCTCCTGTGCTCATAAACACAGAGAGAGCTGAGATGCAGAGAGGAGGAAAATGGAGGAACGAGAGGGCGCGACGGGGGCTCGCCTGGGTGGCGGAGGGCGTCGGCAGGAGGAGGCAAGGTGCTGGCCTGCGAGTCAACGGCGGCGACGAGACTGACGAAGTGGCCGTCGGGGTCACGGAGGTCGTGCGCGACCAGAGGAGCTCGGGGGCTCGGGCGCGCGAGGCTGGAAAAGGCTCCGGCTGGTCGAGGTACTTGGCGACGCGGGCGCCGGGGAGAGGGACTCGGCTGCAGGAGAGGCCCGGCGGGGCAACGTGTGGAGGAGGGCACGGGCATGGCTGAAGCCCCGGTGGCGACTCCGGCGAGGTTGTTGCTGCTGTTGCTAGGACAGCAGGGGCACAAGGCCATGGGCGTTCGAACGGGGAGGTAGAAGCGGGGCGGTGCTCCAGTGGCTCAGGGACAGGAGCAGTGGCGGCATCCAGATGGGCTCAGCAGCTGGACGCGGGGAGGAGGCAATGGAGAGAACAGGGAGGCGCTGGATCGATGGATTGGTCCGGTGGGGAAAACGAGGTGGAGCTCGGTGGGGGGTGGATCGATGGGTGGATCGGGAAGGCAGGGGAGTGCTCTGGTTGGGCAGGTGAATCGGGAGGGATCCCGATGGGGATTTGGTGAGTGGGTGGCGGCGGCAGGGGGGACAAATGTCCTAGGATTTAGGGTTAGGCAGATTATATAGGTAGGGGATTAGGATAGGGGTTAACTCGGTTCGTCCGATCGCAAACGGACGATCGAGAAAAATAGGTAGGGAGAGTCTATATAAGAAACGATGATGTTTTATAGATGTTTGGGGATGATCCGAATCCAACGGTAACAACAAACCGGGTCGGGTACGGGACAACTTTCGGACGCGCCGGAGGGGATCGCGGGCTGACGAGAGAGGTTAGTTTGTTTGACAAGAGGGAACCGAAAACACGGTTGGTCTCGGAACGGTCAACGAAGACAAGGGGAACACGGCAACTACGAACGAATGCAAATTTTTAAAACATGACGGCAACGAAGTGCCGATGCAATGCAAATGATGCTATGATGAATGCAACACATAAATAAAACACAACTGACTCGCAAAACAAGGAAGGCAATCGGAGCGTCGGTCTCGGGGCGTTACAGCACCCCCCGGGCTCCGGCCCAGCAGGCCACCAGCCCAACTGGGCCAACCAGGTCGGCCCAGCCGCGCCCCGACCCTCACTCCCTTATCCACCAGGGCGACCAAACCCTAACCCTATCCACCCCACTTTCCTCACTCTCCCCACGTCGCTCGCCCTCCCGATCAAGATCGAGGGATCGACCCCATCGCCCCCTGCCGATGCCGCCTGGAGCGCCCCATCCCTGTCGTCGTCCACGTCCACACCCGAGCCCGGCGCCCCGATGCACTCCAACCGTGGCCTCGCCCTCGTCGCCGAACCTCGCCGCCCGGAGTTTGACGCGGCCACCTCGTCGCCCGGAGCTTCCTCACCGAACTGCTTCCTCCACGTCGCCGTCGTCCCCGTCGACCACCTTGACCCCCGCTGCCTTTTTACCCTACCGGCCCCGTGAGCTTCGCCCCTCCTCCTTCCCTCGTTCTCGTGCACGCAAGCCCACGGCCGCGCACACGCCCATGGCCGCGCGCGTTCCGGTCCCTGCCTGCCGCTCCCCGCGCTTCCCCTGTGCTTGCTCCTGCTGCTTCTCCTGCGCGCGCGCCTGCTGCTTGGCCGCTCCCATGCGTGCGTGTCGCACCACAGCCGGCGCTCGCCCGCTGCGCCCACACTCACACACTCGCCGCTGCCCCACTGAACCTCGTCGCCGCGGCCACCGCACGCATGCACGCCACTCCGCTCGCCGGCCTCTCTGCTCTGCTTCCCACCGCGCGCGTCGCCGCAGCCACTGCTCGCCCCGGCCTCGCCTCGCCGCTTTGCCAGCGACACTGCAACTCCGGCGCGCTGTCCTGGCCTCCCCGTGTTGCCACGCCGCGCCGGCCACTGCTTTCCAACGCCGCGCCGCCCGGCCTCCTCGCCCCGTTCACCGCTCCGCGCTCGCGCTCCCCTGCCGCCCCCGTGGCGCCTCGGCGTCGGTCGCTTTCGCCGGCCACCGCGTCCCCGCGGTTGTGCCCGCTCGCAGCGCTCGGGGCTGCCCCGCCCGCAGCCCCGTTAACCCACACCCGTTAGGCCTTGTGGGCCACTTACCAATGGGGCCCACGCCCAGAACAAGAATAAAAAAGATTTAATTAAAAAATAATAATAGATAAATAAATAATTTAAAGTAATTAAAATATTAATTAGTTAATTAATTAACTTAATTAATCCTGATTAGATTAACGTAATCACACAGTTTAGTTAATTAATCTGTTAGGTTAGTTAACAGTCAATGACAGGTGGGTCCCACACCTCAGTTTGACCCAGTCAACGCCCTGTTGACTGCTGACGTCATGATGACGTCAGCATGCACTATTCTGGATAATGTTGAATTAAAATATTTAAATTAATCCTAAAAATGATTTAAATCTTTTAAAATTAATATAAAATAAACCGTAGCTCAGATGAAAATACTTTCTACATGAAAGTTGCTCAGAACGACGAGATGAATCCGGGTACGCAGCCCGTTCATCCACCACACATCCCTAACCTATCGAACTCGCAACTTTCCCCCTCCGGTTCATCTGTCCGAAACGCGAAACACCAGGAATACTTTCCCGGATGTTTCCCCCTTCGCCGGTATCACCTACTACCGCGTTTGGGCACACCTAGCATCACGCTTTGTCATGTCATGCATCGCCATGCATTTGTTTGCATTGTTTATTGTTTCTTCCCCCTCTTCTCTCGCTAGACACCGAGACCGACGCCGCTGCTACCCAGTATGACTACGGTGTTGACGACCCCTCCTTCTCGGCTGAGCTTCCAGGCAAGCCCCCCTTAATCACCAGATATCGCCTATTCTACTCTCTACTGCTTGCATTAGAGTAGTATAGCATGTTACTGTTTTCCGTTAATCCTATCCTGATGCATAGCCTATCCTTGCTACTACTGTTGTTACCTTTACCTGCAATCCTACATGCTTAGTATAGGATGCTAGTATTCCATCTGTGGCCCTACATTATTGTCCGTCTGCCTTGCTATACTATCAGGTCGTGATCACTCGGGAGGTGATCACGGGTATATACTTATATACTTTACATGATACCTGTGGTGACTAAAGTCAGGTCGGCTCATAGGAGTACCCGCGAGTGGATCTTTGAGGCGGAGCGACAGGGCAGGTTGAGACCACCTAGGCGAGAGGTGGGCCTGGCCCAGGTCGGCGTTCGCGGTTACTTCAAAATAACACGCTTAACGAGATCTTGGTATTTGATCTGAGTCTGGCCACTGGCCTATACGCACAAACCAGCTACGCGGGAACAGTTATGGGCACTCGGCGTCGTGGTATCAGCCGAAGCCTTCGTGACGTCAGCGACTGAGCGGCGCGCGCCGGATTGGACTGGAACGCCTGGTAGGCTAGGTCTGCTTCCGGCCGTGTTCGCAACGTGCAGGTGTGCAAAGGGCGATGGGCCCAGACCCCTACGCCATAGGATTTAGACCGGCGTGCTGACCTCTCTGTTGTGCCTAGGTAGGGTTGCGACGTGTTGATCTTCCGAGGCCGGGCATGACCCAGGAAAGTGTGTCCGGCCAAATGGATCGAGCGTGTTGGGTTACGTGGTGCACCCCTGCAGGGAAGTTTATCTATTCGAATAGCCGTGATCTTCGGTAACAGCACGACTTGGAGTTGTACCTTGACCTTATGACAACTAGAACCGGATACTTAATAAAACACACCCTTCCAAGTGCCATATACAACCCGGTGATCGCTCTCTACACTACAAAAAAAAGACACATCCGTGACCTTTTGGGCCGAACGAATTTTTTTTCTGTCATACATATGACACTTCTATGACGATAATTGTGACAAAACCCGGTATCATCATAGATGTGGTGGGCTCCTACTTCTATGACAAAAAATCATGACAGAAAATGGGCTTTTCGTCCTGGGCGGGCCGGAGACGCAGCTGCATGCACTACAACAAAAACCCTCATATAGTAACGCATATCTACCAACGATCAAGAACATGTGTTGTTGATTCACCTCCCACCTCCCACGCCACACAGAGAGCTAACCTCCCACCTCCACATTATCTGTACATCCACCGTGCGAATATCACGCAACCAAGTAGAGTTGAAAAGAAAAAAAAGCTAGATCTTTTCTCTCCGCCATCTCCCTTCGCTGATTCCTCTCCCACACCCGCCTGGTTTTCCCTAATCTCTTCCCTCCGGTCCTCCGCTGATGAGGAATCCTCCATGCCCTAGCGCCCCCACATCCATGGGACGCCTCCGCGCCTCCGCGCCTCATCTGGTGTGACGGCCCGGTGTCTCCGCACCCGCGACTGCCGTCTTGTGCTCGACGGTGATCCTCGGCCTCGGGACCTCGGCTTCGACGCCCACTGTTTAGTAAGGCTGCCCCCTCCTCCCCTTCGCTCTTACCCTTCCCGTTGGTTTGCTGCCTACGTACATGCCCGCCGCACCTGACGCGCGAGACCATGGGCACGACGCACACCGTTTATGTGCCCCTTGCCCCGGCGTCTTAGTGCTACCTCCAACTGTTTGATGGGATCGCCCATTCTCCGCTGCGGCAAGCAGCTGACACCATCCCCAAGCGCAGCCTCGGCGCCCTTTTCCTTACCAAGTAAACATGGTGGGATTTTTTATTGTGCATCCATTATCTCTGGGAAGCACGGTCGCAATTGTGGGTTCCTTTCCTGGTTAAAATCCTGGTACATCTTCTGTGCTAATTGATATGCAAGTAGTGTGTGTTGCTTTCTGGTTAATATACAAGTAATGTGTGATTAGAATTTGATTGTATACTTCAGGTATGAGGAGAGGGGAGTACCACAATGAAATGCAGTCGGGTTTGAGAAATAATAGTTCATACAATCAAATTTGAGGCCTGTCGTCCATCTTCAAATGTTTATCCGCGAACAATTTAAAAGTTCACTTCTTATAGGGAAAATGTGAGTGCCAAAATCCTGAACCTCTGTTCATTTTAGCTCTTCAAGGACCTAATTTAGCTTGCCCTGTGATTTTCATCTGGTGAATCACAAGCTAAAAGCATTCTGTTGTTTGCCTGCAACAAATCCTTTAGAAAAAAATGCTTCCAACAAATGTTTATATTATCAAATCCTCTAAAGTAGGAACACAGCAAACAACACCATATGGCAGTTTGGCACTACATTTATGATCAATTTCTCTGAAATAGGTACAAAGCAAATTACATGAAATTTATCCGAAATTAGGAGCTGTTTTTAACTACTGACATGAAATGCATTTTGAATTAATTAAAAAGTATGCATTTAACTTTAGTAGTGCTTGTGCAAGTCAGCTGTGTTATGCCAATCACAAACTGAAAGGCTCACACATATGGAAAAATGGCATCGCCTATGGGCTCTGCATACTTAATGCGTCAATAGGAGTAGGATCATGTCATGCATATCCGCTTGTGAGTTGTGAATAAATGGACTAATAAATATTCTCAGTTATCACATGCAAGAAATCTGATAGTAGTTTTCCTGTGTTGCTATAGTTTGATTGTGTTTTTATTCTGCTGTCATGAAAGTTAACAATGGGTTCTGGCTTATTCAGAGGTTCTATCCATAGAAGTGCAGAGTTTGCCTGAATCTTTCTCGTGGAAGTTGTGCAGAATCCAAGACAATTTCTTCTCCTCATAATCACTTTGGTGTCCTACTATTGAACCAACTATATACACCACTCTGGTACATCCACTGTCCACTTATCTTCTATTCCTACATATTTGTTCGTATCTAATTCTTAGGTGGCTCGTAACTGGAAAGCACTGACAAGACCCTCTTTCTGGTATCTCCAATTTTAAACCACACTCAAGAAAGAATGCAGGTAGAGCTACTCTTGACTACCTCTCTCTATATATGTATTGCAGGGGTTAGTACTGTTGGACTTTTTTGTTCAGTTAACAAAAAATGTTCAAACTATGTGTATGGATGTCCAGCAGTGCAAACGATGATATGAGCTATGTATATCTTTAGATATCGCTTTGTGCTTCAGTATAAAGCATAACATCCTGATGTACTAAGTAATATGGGTAATATATTAGAAGTGGTTTATGGAGCAAAATAATTTCTATGCAAGCATGTTGTATTTATTACATTATCGTGAGATTTTGTTCTGCCCTGCACATGTGTATACAATAAATGGTAAAAAGAAGTGTACACGTGTTGCTAGATAATTCTATTGGCATGCATGACCAGCAATTCGAGAATAGCGTCAAAACAACCTATTTATTGTATATTTTTATTAGTGGGATATTTTATATTCTATATTCTAATTGTGTGCCTTCAATAACTAAAGGTGGAACCATTGACCATGATTTGATTGTATTCTCACCGCATTCTTGATTTTCAAAGATGTGCTTATCATTGTAATTGGGAAATGTATAAACAAAATCCATGTAACTGTTGGCCCAGACGAACTCTGATTGCCACACAGGTAAGTACCGACCTAGCATATAAAATTCAGGCTGTTAGCTTTGGAAATTAATTGTCAGCAATGTGTAATGATCCACATTGGAAAAATATGTTCAGTTGATACGGCAATAAAAAATGTCAAAATTATTGATCATACAGTTGGATTAGCTATCTCATGGGCTTCAACCTTTGTATGTTGCTTCTCTTTAGATTATATTGCTCTATTAACTTCATTTTCTTCTTCTTCTCTAATGATATACTCATGTCAGCATTTTTCTGTTGTTCTAGATTGCCGAGATGAATGGATGGTGCATGGCTAAGTTGATTGCAAGGTGGAAAATGGGGCTAGTAGCAGATAGTTGTCCACTAATGTTATATAATTTCGTTGTCATGGTCAATGTATAGAAATCATGTATATATACTTTGGATTGTGTCCATGTAATGCAACCTATTCTATTTAATATATGAGATCTTTCTTTTTACCGGATCTGGGTTCATGTGTACTATCAATTTTGGGGTAGTAATTATTGTTAGTAATATATAAAATAATAATAGAGAAAGTTTGTATGAATTTGTTATGTGCATTTCAAAATCTGTGTGTGTAGGTTCCCAGCAACATGTAGGGTATGCACCAACGCATACTAAGTGTTGTTAGGCTGCAACTATATACGTTGCTATCTTGCAACGCTTCCTCACATCGATTACCAACGCAACTATATCCGTTGGTGTAGGCTCTTGCAATGCCACCAACGGCAACGCATAATAATCCGTTGGTGTAGACCTTAGCAACGACTATATGGGCATACAACAACGCATCGATGCGTTGCTAAAGGGAGGTTCCTGTTGTAGTGATGACATTCTTTGGGCCGTCCATGACGGAAAAACCGTGGTAGAAGCGAGGGCGAGGAAAATTTTGGGGAGTTCCCGGTTACGGTAGGAGGTCGGGGACCGAGCGATGCGCGTTTCTCTCGTACACGTATGCGCGTGTGTGCGAGGCGTTGGCTCTAACTGAACCCGAGCGAGGCGTTGGGCTCTAACTGAACCCGAGCGATTGCACTGCAGGCTACGCGTTACTGAACCCGAGCGATCGATCGATGGCTGTTAACTGAACCCGATCGAGCGATTCCTTCGCTACTGCTGCTAACTGAAGCCGATCGATGCTGCCTCTGGGATGAACAGTGAGCGTTGCGGGGGGGTTTAGGATGAACAGTGAGCGGTGGCGTTGCCTCTGGATGAACAGGACCCCGTGGTGTGGAGGGCTGGATGAACAGTAGACGGTGGAGGGGTGCCCGTGGAGGGGTGGTTGAACAGGACCCCGTGGTGTGGAGGGCTGGATGAACAGTAGACGGTGGAGGGGTGGTTGAACAGGACCCCGTGGTGTGGAGGGCTGGATGAACAGTAGACGGTGGAGGGGTGGTTGAACAGTAGCCGGTGGAGTAGCGCGCGGTGGAGGCTAGATGAACAGGAGCCTGTGGAGGCTGGAGGCGGTTGACAGTAGCCCGTGGAGGCTGGAGGAGGTCGATGGTGGAGATGAACAGTATCCCGTGGAGTCCCGTTTTGCGGTACGCCACACCCCTCCCGATGAACAGGACCCCCGTTTCGACCGTAGGAGGTCCGTTTCATCCGTTTTGCGGTACGCCACACCCCTCCCGATCAACAGGACCCCCGTTTCGACCGTAGGAGGTCCGTTTCCTCCGTTTTGCGGTACGCCACACCCCTCCCGATCAACAGGACCCCCGTTTCGACCGTAGGAGGTCTGTTTCCTCCGTTCTGTGATACGCCAGGCCTCGTTTCCATCGCCTGTTCCGTCCAAGCCCTCCCGATGAACACGACCACGCATTCCGTTCTGACCCAGCCGGTTGGCTCCCACGCGTTCTGTTGCCTCCCGATGAACACGACGCATTCCGTTGCCTCCCGATGAACACGACGCATACCGTTGACTCCCCTTGAACACGACGCATTCCGTTGCCTCCCCATGAACATGACGCATTCCGTTGCCTCCCCATGAACATGACGATGACGTTTTTTCTCCGTTCCGACCCAGCCATGTACACGAGCCCTGGCCGTACGTATGCGCGAGTAGGCGCTCGAGACCCTGCCCGTATGTACACATACGTGGCCGTATTTTCTTTCTTGCACCCTGGCCGATGTACGTACGTGTACATGCTACGTGCGCGCCTCTACTATGACACGTGCGCGCCTCTACATCGACCAGTATGTACGTACACATTCGCGACCAGAATGACAACGCTACGTACGCTTCGACCAGGTGGGTCCCGACTGTCAGGCACTTCCTTGCCTGCGAAGATGTAGATGGTGGGTCCCAGCAGTCAGGGGGGCGAATCGTTTTGTTTTTGTTTTTGCCCGGACGCACTTCCTTGCGTGCGAAGGTGTAGATGCTGGGTCCCAGCAGTCAGGGGGCGAATCATTTTTTTTGTGCCCGGACGCACTTCCTTGCGTGCGAAGGTGTAGCTAGTGGGTCCCAGCAGTCGGGGGGTGAATCGTTTTTATTCGGACGCACTTCCTTGCGTGCGAAGATGTAGCTGGTGGGTCCCAGCTGTCAGGGGGCGAATCGTTTTTTCCCGGACGCACTTCCTTGCATGTGAAGATGTAGCTCGTGGGTCCCAGCAGTCAGGGGGCGAATCATTTTTTTCGCGAAATACGGTGGCCCGTCCGGTGGGTCCCCGCTGTCAGGTGGAGGAATAATTATTTTGCACGTAATAAGGAGGCACTTCCTTGCGGCTGCCGTGGACCCAGCTGTCAGCCTCTCCACATACAGTCAAAGTCCGATGGAAGTCGTTCCTTGACCACGTTGACCACGCCGCACCGAGAGCACCAGGGCGGTGGACGACGGTGAGGCCTAGGAAGGGGACGACGCGGAGCCGGGGAAGACGCGGCAATGGATGCACACGCGGAGAGGAGTACGAGGGTTCACTGGTTCGGCTGCGCTGCCGTCGCCGCAGAATAACAGGGGGTGTGGGTGAGTGGAGGGATGGTTTGGCCAGCGGTGGGAGTAGTAGGGGGCGGTGAGGCCTCCACGGCAGCACAGCCGGCCACGGGAGGCAGGAGCAGGTGGCACGACCGGCGCTTCTTTGGGCGGCTGGAGCAAGAAGACCAGAGGTTGAAGAAGCACGACGGCCATTGGATGGACATCGTACGGTCACTGCAGCTAGAATCGTTTATATTGACTAAGTTGACAAAGCCCTTAGTACGTCAACTTAGTAGGCCCACAGGTCAGCTTCCGAAACGGTGCGCCCCAGATGTCAGAGGGAGGAATCATTTTTTGGGCGGGTGAAGCTAGAATATCCGAGATTCAAGAAGAAGCACGGCATCCGTTGGATGGACATCCAACGGCCACTGCTGCTAGAACCGTGTGTTGACTATAAGTTGACAAAGCCTTGCATACGCGTCAACTCTATTTTTTTAGGGGACGCGTCAACTTAGTAAGGCCAGAAGTGTGTGGCAGAGAACTTATAGCCCATTTGAGATTTGTAAGAATGTGTAGCCCATTTTTGAATTCTAATGGAATTTAATACAACCCATTTACAGTTTGTTAAAAGTACAGCCCATTTCAACCAACCGTTCAAAACAGAATTCAATAAAATTTCCCACATTTTGATGGGATCCGAAATATTTTTATCCCAAAATTTCTAGTCAGATTAAATACAATTTCAATATAAATTTATATTACGTAAAAATCCAACGAAACATTGCGCTCCCAACAATTAATGAAATTAAAATTTTCAATATCCAAAAATAATATTTTATAAAGTAATCACGTGTTTGGTGCATTTTTTTATAGTTACTGCCCAGTTTTTATAATTACATCCCATTTATTATTTCTTAAAGCCCATTTTCTTGTTAAGCCTAATGCATCCCTCCTAGGAAAGATTTGCAGCCCAGCGGGGCGGAGAGTAACAACTTGACCTTGCCTGGGTATTCCTAAAAAAAAGTATAGCTGGGCTAGCCATTTTCAGCTTGAAAAAAATTAATATTTGGGCTGGATATCTGGCCTGGGCT
Source organism: Triticum aestivum (assembly GCF_018294505.1). Classification (NCBI taxonomy): domain Eukaryota; kingdom Viridiplantae; phylum Streptophyta; class Magnoliopsida; order Poales; family Poaceae; genus Triticum; species Triticum aestivum. Next base: position 195,253,552 of record NC_057799.1, read on the forward strand.
AGACGGGCCACAGCCCGCCCAATTAATACCTGCAGCGATGTTTTCGTTGTTGTTCAGAGGAGAAAAATTAATATCTGGGCTAAACATCGAAAAACTCTGCAGTGCTCACACCTCAAAAACACAAATACTACTCGAGCTGCTTGGTCCCAGCTGTCGGCCGCTTCTTGTGCAATTCTCTCGTTTATTGACTACTACATAGGTTGACAATGGTGTGGGACCATGATGTCAGGAAACCAGGAGGAAGCAAAATAAATTATAGTTATATATATATAAATAATAAGGAGGCACTTGCGTACGTGAGGCTATGGACCTGGTGGGTCCCCATTGTCATCCTCTCCAAGTAAAGTCATCTCCTCGCCCGCGCGCGCTTTCCGCCCGAAACAGTCAGCGCCGCCCGCCTCGCTTCCCGGTGCAGGCGATTGCTCCGCCTTCAAACGACACAAGTGCCGTCCGTCCGTCCATCTGCCGCCCACATTAATGATACGCGGTTGCCGAGGAGGCTACTCCGGCGACACACGTTCGTCCCTCCGCCCGCCCACCATTTCTATATAAACTGCTGCGCCGACCATAGCCGCAGCCATCCGCATCTGTTCCCTTTCTCTTGTCCACACCACTACTGCCCACCATGGCTTCCTCGCGCTCCAGCGCTCTTCGGGACGGGCGGACGACGGACCACAAGGAGATGGCAGCCATTGCTGCCGACCAGCTGGCCGGCAGGCAGCCGGAGGACGACAACGTCCCAATGGAGAACATGGTAGTCGACGATCTGGCGCCAACCCCCTCCTCCGCGCCATCCTCGCCGGTGCATTGCACCATGACCATCGGCGAGGCCCGTGCCTAATATATGGATAGGGTGAGGCAGATGCATGAGGAGCAGTTCCGGGAGGCACAGGCCGACGCCGCCTACAACCACCATCTCCTCCAGGAGCACCTGCAGGCGGAGGAGCAGATCGCCGCGGAGCGGGTGGAGCAAGAGGCGCTGCTCGACTCGTACCGCTCCGTCCGCAAGGGCCGCCTCGAGCGCTGGCGGTACCGCATGCGGGTGGCGGAGGCTGCGGCCGCCTACAAAGAGGCTAGCAAAGAGGGCGATGAAGTGGGCGAGGCGCTGTTTGGCGAGACCGAGGATGAGGCAGAGGACAATGCCTGCTCCGACGAGTCCCCGCTCCGATGGCGTCGACGAGGCCCCGCGGCGCCAACAACGAGGCAGAGGACACCGCCGGCTCCGCCGAGGCCCCGCCCCACCAACAACGAGGCAGAGGACATCGCCGGCTCAGCCGAGGCCCCACCCTGCCGGCAACGTGGGGGAGGATTTCCACCGCTCCGCTGAGGCGCCGCCCGCCGGCAACGAGACAGAGGACATCGCCGGCTCCGCCGAGGCCCTGCCCCGCTGCCAACGAGGCCGCGCCACACAGAAAACGAGGAAGAGTAGAACACGGTAGGTCGCCGCCGCTCGGGTCCAAGTAAGGCCACTGCTGCTACCCTGCAGTTGAAGCCAAGCTAGGCGGGTTGACCATTGACGACCGGTTAGCTTCTTGGCGGCGACGTGGAGTCGGAGAGCTGCGCTGGAGAAGAACGCTGCTTCTACTTAACTGCTGGTGCAGTTGGCTGACTGACACGTGGGCCCAACAGGCCACATGTCAGTTACGCAATTGCACCTGCAGTTAAGTCACTGAAGCTTCTGTTCAGCTCAGTAGGACACATGTGGGTAGCTTCGGTTAATTAAATATACCTCCAGCGCACCCCTTTTTAGTTGAAGAATGTATGAAATGTAATGAAATCTGGCATGTTTATATGAAATCCGACCGTGTATGAATGAATTTATTTCGATTAGTTCGAATTCCTATATCACTGGCATTGGATGAACATTCAAAACAATACATACTAGCATTATTCCCAGGGTGATCACCTCGTTTGCAGCAGTTTCACATGTACTCCCTCCGTTCCTTTCTAGTCTGCATACAAGTTTTGTCTGCAGTCAAAGTATCTCTACTTTGACCAATCTTATACAAAAAAGTATGCACTTTCACAATGTGCGAAGTAAAAAGAAACAGAAGGAGTACAAAGAGTTTGAGCAGCTTTTTAGCGTTTCTGTACATTGCAATCAAACACACAGGCCTGGCAATTCATAGAGAACATTCAAAACAATCGATGATTATGCATCTCAGCGACTCACATGTCAGAGGCAATATTTACTTCACAACTAAAGAATAAAGAAAAAATTGATCGACGCTGCTGACAGCAAAGGGCGTCCCATTCGAAAATATCAAACGCATGTCTTGCTAAAATCAATGAGCAAAATTTGACAAGGTTGTCCCATTCCAAAATATCAAATGCCTACGATTGTGGAATGGGCAGGGTTTGCCATCAGTTCGGACATTGACATGGCACCTCGTGCTAAATAAACCAGCTGTTCTTTTTGTGCAGTTCCACCAAAATCAACCAAATTCGCGCGTAGCTTGTATGATTTCGCCCTTATATGTTGCAACGCCTTGAACTTATCGGCACCTCCTTTCTTGTGGTGGAAATGAATGATTCGATGTATTCATGAACATTTTGTGCAGTTCCCATTGAAATCGAGCTGAGCACCGCTGTTTGCACAAATACAAAAAAGTGGTTAGTATAAAGCAAACTGTACTATGAATTGACAGTTTCAACAGGCACATACATGGTCCATGTAGAGCACACTTTTAGAAAAATGGAACTCGCCGGAAAGAATCCTAGAACAACATTGTACTCGCGCATCACAGCAAAAAAATGGAGATTTGTCAGTCCTTCTGAGCTGAAGTTAGTTTGGTCTTGTGGGGAGTAATGTAACCATCCTTCAACTGCTCCTTCTGATGAGAAGATAGACAGGGCTTCTTCATCCTGGCATAATCGGAACTAGTCACTTCACGTGCTCCATATTCTTCTTCAAAGGAAGATGATCCTGTTGTGCAAAGACAAGAGGACTACTAAATGCTAGCATCCCTGTTTGCTCAAAAAAGGAAAGGAAATATTTAAAACAACACAGATGAAGCACTTCTCAAGGACAATACCACTTTTTCATGACAGTATCTAAACAGTAGCACAACACCAATAGAGATGACAAAGCTCAATCATATGGATGAAATCAGTGGGCGAGTACCAACCTTTGTCAGGAGGCTTATTGTGTAGAGCATATAGATGAAGCACTTCTTCGGAACCATCTGTTGCTATCTACGGTGGTGGCCATGCTTACTATATACTCCTCAATTAGTTTAATGTTTCCAACATCTTCTTGTGCAGTTCCACTAAAATATATGGTATCTTCAAAGAAGATCCCTGTTTGCACAAGTAGAGATAATTACATATTACATTAAGAGTGGCATCAAATCAGTGGCAAAACAATTGCTCGTTCCAGCCATAGCAATAAATTAAGATGCAAAACTATATCATTACTTGTGTCATCATAGTTCCAGTGCTTCATTACAGCACCGGGAGTTGATTTTTGTTTTTCTTCCGCTTGTTCTTCCCCTTCATCACTTGGTTCAATAACAGACAAGCTTCGCCTTCAATGTAAGATTTGGCATGTCAATTAGGGAGCACAAGTATAGTACTAAACTTAATTTTCTGATGAAAGTGGCAAAATACAGGCCAGCAGTTGTGAAATATCCTTATCTTACCTCAATGGGATATTACGGTGCACATACAGATTGGAAGTCTTGTCTCCATTTGTGCAGTTCACTAAAATCAAGCAACATTATCGTACAAGTAGCACAACATATGAAAGCACACCGCAGAATCATGTGAAAGAAGGCTAGTACTGACCTCTCATGATGCGGAATTCAAACAACTCACAAGAAGATCTGAACCAAATTCGCCTTAACGGATAGCAAGTAAGATCTCCTCTTGTGCAGTTCCACTAAGATCAAACAATCAAGCAACGTTGTCGGTGTGAAATTTTGGTTGAACTGCACAAAACACTCTTAAAACAAAAGTTTTTTGTGCAGTGCAACAAAAGGTCACAATGGCAACGAGGTGAAGTAGATAACCCTGTTTACACAGAGGTGCAAAGGAAACAATTAGTGGTCAATAATGGTGGATGACACAGAAGCCAACAAAAAGAAGCATCTACCTTATCTAAATGGGAAAGAAAGCAAGACAGTAGCATTTCTCAAACGGTGGCATTGATTAATATTAACATAGAGATTATATTAACAATAAAATTCGTTAAACATGTAATTTGCTTTTAACTGTGGCATTGCATCAATTTTCCAGCGGCCTTATTAGAGGGTGTTTGTTTACAGGGACATTTTGGTGTAGGGACTAAAAAAACTCCGTGTCAGTCCCATCTAAACCAAACAGGAGGAACTTTTAGGGACTAAAAGTGGGCATTTGGGACTAAAGAAAGAAGACCCCGAGGGAGTCTTTTTGGGACTTATTCCAACAGTTTCCCCTGCCACACATCGCACCTTGTCTCTATTAGTTCATTACTAGGGGTAACATGGTCTTTTAGCATGTCATTTAATAACCTCTAGTCCATGTTTAGTCCCTGGAACCAAGCATGTAGGGACTAGGGAGTTTTTAGCCAAACAGGGCCTTAGATTAACAACAGCTAATGAGTTGCACGGGACAGTGGACGCACCAGCACCATGTGCATCTACCGATGTACTATGGTCATGCACAGTCTGTTGCAACAAAGAACAAACAACCAAGGAGCATATTTGTGTTGGTCCCAGTTTTGTTATCTTTAGACACCTTTCCCTATGTGAGCGCAACAAATCTAGTCCTGCTCAAACTCTACAGCCTTGTCCCTTCCTTTCCTTTTTGAACTAGTACTTTCGCCCCTTCCTTTCCTCTTTGAACCACGTCCTAGATTTATGCGATACAACTTTCCCCACTACTTTCCCCATTTCCTTTCCTCTTTGAACCACGTCCTAGATTCATGCTATACAACTTTCCCCCTTCATTTCCTCTTTGAACCACGTCCTAGATTCATGCTATATACAACTTTTCCCACTACTTTCCCCCACTCCTTTCCTCTTTGAACCACGTCCTAGATTCATGGTATACATGCAGCTAGAGCAATGCATGTGGAGTAAGTAAATTATACCTTAAGGTTCTTAGGGCGTGGTTCGGTGGGCGATGGGACGGTGGCGAAGAAGAAGGGGTCGGAGGCCCTCCCGCACCGCCGCTGGGTGGAAAGTGAAAAGTTGCGCCGATAGTCCCTCGCCGACGGTGACAGCATTAAGCCTCCTTCCCTTCCTGACGGACGGATCCTGCCGGCTCTTTGAGCAGCAGTGAGGGGAGAGAGAGGCCAACGATGTCTTGTCTAGATCTGGAGAGGGCGAGAGAGTGTGAAGAGAGCAACTACAAGCATGAGGCTCCAGCGTGTATATATATACTCGAGAGAGAGTGTGAAGCGTGCAAACCCTAGAAAATATTTTGACCAGTCAAAGAATCCTCCTGGCACAAATTATGCTCAAGTGTAGTTATCGAACCTGAGACCTCAAGTTTGATGAGCAAACAGGCCAACCAGCTACACAACCCTCCCGTTATGTTCAACGAGAGGGAAATAACCGTTTATACATTCCTGCATTCGTGTGACAAGCATGCCGTGTTTTTTTGTGTGTGTGGGAGTCATTGGGATTTCAATCATAATTGTGTCATGTGGCTTTGGTGGTAAGACTATCCACAGTGGTGCATAAATAATGCAGCCTTAGTCATCTTACCTCTCTCCACGTAGTACGTTGGGTCCCACCGGTCAGAGGGTGAAACAAACAAATTAATAAGAAAAATTAAAAGCGCCAGCGGTGTATCTTACCTCACACATCTCGCTACTGCTCGGGAACACTGTCCAATTGATCCCTCTGTTCGCTCACGTACTATTTTAAGTGAATCCTTATTATAACATGACACAAATTTTGGGCACTTGTATTCGACTTAAGTCAGTGTGCCACCGTATCTCGTATACTTACTACTCCCTCCGTCTAGGTGTAATAAGTCACGTTAGAAGGTGCAACGGGACCAAGGTGCGTGCGTGTGTGTGTGTGTGTGTGTTTAACATCATGTGTGTGTTAGAGAGAGCGACAGATCGACCTACTCCTACAGAGAGATGTTGTGTAGTGTACGATTTTAGCCGCGGGAGTCGGTGCATCCTCTCGTTTCCGGGCGTGTCCGGTAGGGACATGCGGACAGCTGCTACGCCCGCTCCTGACCAGCCTGGCCCACCCAAAGCCCCTCCATCTCCCGTGCGCGCTTCCCGCCCGAAATGGTCAGTGCCGCTCCAAAGAATCGGTGCCGCATTCATGCCCGGGCAGAGCGGACGCGACCTCTCACTGGCGCAAGAGTGATGGTTGCTTCGTCCGTCCAACTTACTGCTGGGTCTATGTGATTTGACGGCTCATTGGTCTTTATTACTGAGGTGGTAGGACTACTAGATGTCCCACGCTTTCGGCGAAAGGAGGTACTACTACTAGATTACAATTTTCTCCATTCTTACAGCGGAGGCGTGCAAGAGTAGTGAAAACATGCAAGCTCAGTGATTACATGGCCCACCTCACACTATCACCGTGCGACACCTAACTCTTTACATAGTACTCCCTCCGTTCCTAAATACTCCCTCCATTCCCTTATACAAGGCCACAAACTTAGATTACAGGTATCAAGGTAAAATTTAATAACTGCTTTGTAATCCAACTTTTCTTCTTGTTAACCGGGATCATTAATGCGCCCACATGCATGCAAGGAAGGAATGAGAAGAAAGTAGCATAGTGTCATTATGACTACATGCATGCAAGTGTTAGACAAGTTGCTACTACGAGAAAACATCATTAACTTTTACCTCGACTGCTGTTAGTGACCTTGTATAGATGTAAAATGTATTTTTCATAGTGGCCTTGTATAAGGGAATGGAGGGAGTATTACTAGATGAGTCCCCGCGCGTTGCCGCGGAACAGCGGTATATCTCTCTGCGCAAAATTATCGATTTCATAGAACTAAAAAAACTCTATAACCTCATGACAAATGTGGTAGCCAAACTAAATAAACTCCCATCATCATTTAGATCATCCCACATAAGGAAAAAAGATCAGCCAACTCCTACTGCATAATGGGATTATATTTTTCTTTTTGACATGTTAATGGGACTTAAAAGCTCACTTACATGCATGCTACCGGTGCATGCTTGCATGCAGACATGTTGATGTGATTTAAAACCCACTCACATGCATGTGCCACGGTATTTCTGCATGCTTGCATGTGGCGTAGTGCGGAGCCTCTCAACGTCTAGATCAGACGGCTATTATGGACTGATTTACTTCATCTAACGGCTACATCAATTTTGATGATGTGGCTCAAGGAGAGGATAGAGAATTCCTAGTAGTGGGGGCTAGCTATTACTAGTAGATAAGTCTTTGTAGAGATTCCACTACATACGGAACAAAAATGAATGAATCTACACTTAAAATGCATCTATATACATCCGCATGTGGTTCATGGTGAAATCTCTACAAAGACTTATATTTAGGAACGGAGGAAGTACTAGTATAGTGCGTACTGTAATTTATCAGCGAGATAAATTTGTACAATGCTATGAAGCTTACAGCTTCTGTTACATGTATCTTGCGTCCAAGGTTGCCCGTTGCAACATTTCATCAAATACAAAGGAGACTAACATGCATGCTATTGCATCTCAATGATTGACAGATCATAGCAAATATGTACTCCCTCCGTTCCAAAATAAGTGTCTCGACTTTGTGCAAACTTTAGTACAAAGTTGTACTACTACTAAAGTTGACACTTATTTTGGAACAAAGGCAGCTAAAGAAAAAAACGATCCATGCAGTCCCTAGCCCTTGAACCGTGAACCCTGACCAGGCTTCAATTTGCTGGAAATGTTCGAGCTTCCTAATAAATGAAGTTTGCAACCTTTTGACCATCGGATCATTTTGTGCAGTTTCACCAAAATCGAGATGAGCATCCCTGTGGCTAAGAAATTGAAGAAGCGTGATTAGAATAAGATTACTGGGACTAGTTGATGAGACATAAACTCATCACAAATACAGTACGTAGAAGCCAATAGAGGTATGTGCGGGGCAAAGAAGTAGAGAAATATCCACAGGGAGTGATGTGGGCAGCTGAAGCAGTGGTGCAAGCCGGCTGTAAAGGGAGTTGTACCTGAGGGACGTAGCTCAACCTTGAGGAGGGCGGCGGGAGGCGGCAACTGCCCACGTCGCGGCAGTGAGCAAGGGACGAAGGTAACCTCACCGGCTTTGTGAGAGAGAACGGCGGGGACCCCTGATCGGGACGTGCCGACAGTGGGTTTTCGCCGTCGGCGACGGCCACCGCATCTACACTAAGCATCCACCCCTTCCCCAAGCGGACGTGATCCGCCAGGATGTTAGAGATGTGGCCACAGTCGTTTTGTGCGAGAGAGTGTGAAGAGAGCAACCCCAGCAAGCAACCGTGTAGGCTGGCCCGTCCTGACTATGTCTATAGTGGAGCGGTTTCCTTTTCTCTCCATATGAACCTATCATATTGCGTACGTGCCACTGAAGAAAAAAAACTTTATTTATAAATGACGCGGCACCTACTACTCGTTCTCCTATAACCTTGCACTTGGCATCTCCAAAATATTAACCTTGCAATTGGCTCTTCGCCTCTTCGGGAAGTCGAGCAATAATGGTAGTGCAGTATATATCGTTCTGGCTATATGAGACCGAATGAATTGCTGCACGTCCACCACGTGGGCGAGGGTCGAGGGGCGAGGGAGAGTGCTACATACGGAGCAAAATGAGTGAATCTACACTCTAAAATACATCTATATACATCAGTTTTTGGAGTATGTACTAGTAGTTCATATTGAAATCTACTAAAGGACATATATATTCCAAACAATGTGATATAATCTCTATAACCAAGGTAGTAGGGACAAGGAGTAAATGGAGGGAGTAGTAAATTTTTCTCCTCGTCCCGCGAGCCACCGCGCGCATGGGCGAGGGAGCGGGCGTAAGGCGGAGCAAGCTTCACCTCATCCTGCGAGCCACCGCGCCCGTGGGCGGGGGAGACGGCGTACTAAGCAAGCTTCTCCTTGTTCTGCGAGTTGACAGGACACATCAAAAGTACTCTAGTGTATAGAGCCTTGCCTCTAAGGTAGGCCCCACATGGTTTGCCTCTTTTTTTTAACATAACACGTCAAGTCGCAATTTGTTTGTTCACCCGTGGTAGACGATCCTCCCTCCACCAAGTGGAAAACCAGTACACGTGCCAAATTACCACGTGGGCTGCCTTTTTCGTACAGAAATGAGCTCCACCGTGTACCCGCGCGGGTGTGGTTGGGAAAGAGACGGGAGTACGTGCACCGTGCATGCACCTCTTCTCTTCGTGCACGTCCCCCACCTATGTGGGTGTGTGTGAGAGATACAAACCGCGTTCGTGAGTGTTTTTTGTTTTGGGGTGGGGGTGGGGTGGGGGGTTGATTTCGTGAATTATTTGTGGGAATATGTGTCGATGACATCTCAAACAAAATTTTGCATGCAATGTGTGTGAAATGGAGGCCTATCCATATCATACATAGAGGGTCGGGCAATCCACGAAAAGAGAGGGAGGGGTCATAGCTATCGATAGAGTCGAAGAGAGGATCAAGTGGGTGGGTGCGAGATCGATGAAGAGAGCCATCGAAATTGTGTGTGTGTGCAAGTCAAAGATATAGGGCGACTGGCCTACCGGAATGTTAGAGGGCACACGTCAAGTTTGTGTGTGGCAGGGAGACATGACTAGAGCGCTCGATGTATCGGTGTGTGTGGGAGGGGGAGGGGGTGGGGGGAGGGGTAGGCAGAGGCCTAACTATAGAGGTAGAACAACTCGTATATGTGTTGAGAAGGAGAGACCCAGCTATGTCTTGAGGGAGATCGGTCGACATCCATACATAACTGAAGGACGGGAAATATGATGGGACAGAGAGAGAGGAGAGAGAGAGGGAGGGAGAGGGGTAGAGTGCTGGATGGGTGATGGAGTTGCTTCTCGAAGATGGTGGGAGAGGCCTACTAGACAAACTGAGGGTGGAACTGCAATGTTATCAATAAGAGTGGGGATGTGTTTCTGTGTGTGCCTGTGCGTGATAGATCTGTCGGGACGCATCCAAGGATGATGAAGGGGAACCATGTGTTTGGTAAGCAAACCTAACTAGATCGGTAGATCAATTGTTGTTTGTCGGAGGAAGGGAGAGACACAACTAATGAGGTAGATCGATTGACGTGTGGGTAAAAACGAGTTATAAGGACCTAGCTAGCTATATGTATAGCGAGAGATCGGTCGGTGTACGTCCATTTGTTAGAGGCAAATAAGGCTCAGCGAGATGGATAGATAGAGAGAATGGAGCTAGGAGGTGGTGCGAGAGGCCCAGCTACTAGCTAGATAGGGGGAGGAGTGTGCGGTTGTGAGATCGATGAAAAGAGGGGCGAGAGTTTACACGTGTGTCTGACCGTATGAGAGACACGAGGCAAGGACACATAAAGGAGGAGATTGAAGGTGTGTGTGTATGTTGTAGGCAGGCATCACTGGAGAGGTTTATCGATCGGTGTACGTCGGAAAGGAGTTGTGGAGACTCTGGGAGAACGACCTAAAGAAAAAAATGAATGTGCCCGGTGGATAGAATGCCGAGGGAGGGGGAGGGCGAGGAGGGCGTGTGCATGCATGAGAGAAAGTTAGTGGTAGCTACAAAGGTTAGAGGATTGTGTGGGTGTAAGAGACTAACAAAGATCATAATTTGATATGAAAGCGGATTCATATATTTGAATAGGAGATCATAGTGTTTTAAACATTGCATGCATGAATATAGCGGTGATACACGTGTTGTGCACATGTTATACCATAATGTGATAATGCATGGCGTTTGCAACTCACAGCTAAATGCCGAACAATCTAAACCATACTATACATCAAACAATCTCACATTTTGTTTGAATTTGTGATAATGTGTGGCGTTTGCAGCTTACAACTAAATATCGAACAATATAAACAATACTATATATCGAACATTCTCACATATTATTTGAATTTGTGGTAATGTGTGGTGTTTGCAACTCACATCTAAATACTTGTAGGCGTAGGGGGCGGGGTGTAACGCCCCGAGTCCGACGCTTCAGAAGACTTCCTTATTTTTCGTGATCGCCGTGTGTTTCTTTTGTGCTTGCTCTTTATTTTTCATTGCATCATGTCATCATGCCATCTTGTCATTACTTTTTAAAACTCAACCAAGTAAATTGCATGGATCTTCGATCCATTTAAATCGAGGGAAATGCACATGGTGATTTCTCTTTATAACATATATCCTCCCAATATTATTAGGGAGCTATATTAAAATATTCCATTAGTTGGAGTTCACCATAACACACTTGCAAATATCCCAATGCCTTTGTTATCTTAATTCTTGGTCTCCAACCTCGCATTATATTTTTTCATCTTATTCCGGAGCTCCACCAAAAATCCGAACATTTTTGGACCTTCCCAACCCTCACTTCCTTCAAATCATTTGAATTAAATTCAAATGCATTTGAATTTATATCGTCCAATCAGGCCACTTCTATTTTTCCTGGATCAAGCGCATTTTTGTGAGTCCGGGAAAATTGTCCGCATGCGCAAATTCATTCTCTAACCCTCTCTTTCTTTTCCTTTTCTCTATTTCTTTTCTGCCAAAGAAATAAGGGAGAGAGAGAGAGAGAACCCCAGCCGGCCACTTGGGCCTCCTGTAGCCGCAGCTCTAAGGCCCAGCCCCGCTGCTAACCCTAACCCTTCCCCGATCCATTTCCCCTCTCCCCTCGTTCGATCTCTCCCTCCAGCGCCGCCAGAGAGAGAGAACGGCAGTGCCTCGCCCGATCCCCATCTCCCTCCGTCGAGCGTCGCGCCTCCTGCCTCTCCGCGACCCCCGCTGCAGCTCCCTCTCCAGCTCGTCATCGACCCGCCGTTCGCCTCCTTCCTCACGCCTCCCTCTCCTGCACCACATCGCTGGGTCGCCGCCGCCTCCCCGACTCTGCCTCCGGCCGCCGCCAGCGAGCAGCTCCGTCGGAGCCATGCCCCGTCGCCACTCCGGCCGGCGAGTCCAGGCCGCGCAGCTCGCCCCGCCTCGTTCCCGGAGGGAACCGATGCTCCCGCGCCTCTTCCTCATCCCACTTCGAGCTCTGCCATCACCGCGTCCTCCCTCTGCCTCCTCGCCATGGCCCTCGCGAGCTTCCTCTCGCGCCGCCTCTCCTCCTGCTTCTCCTCGTTGCCACCAACCGCTGCTCCGCCTCCCCTCTGCTCCCTCCGTCCCGGCCGTCGTCGACCTCGTCTCGGCCTCGCCCGTCGCCTCTGCTGTCCTCCTCGACGTCCTGCTCGTCCTCGCGTGTGACATGGACGTGCGCTGCCGCTGGCATCTGCTGTGCGCGTCCCGTTTCTCTCGTCTCCGGCCCTGTCCGTCGGAGCCATGCCTCTTGGTGCCCGCAGCCGCATCGCCGGTGTTCCTCCTCAACGCTGCCGCCTCGAACCTCCTCCGTGCACCAAGTCCCGCCACGGCCATCACCTCCCCGACGCCCTTGCTGCTGCTGCTAGACCACCTCTGTGCCACCAGGGAGTGCCATGGCCTCCACCGAGACCCTTGGAATCGGCAAGACCACACGGACACTCGAACGACTACACACCGAAACGTCAAGTACCTCGTCAATACGTGTACGACTACCATCGCCGCGAAGACCGCGAGTTCAACTACTTCCACAACGCGTCGTGTACGACTACCATCGCTTGGGTTCGACAAGACGTCGAGTACCACTACGTTGGCCAAGTACACCTTCGTCAAGACCGATGCCCGAACAAGCACCGTTTGCATGGATTGCGTCAAGTACCTCTACCGACGACCCCGAACATCTACGGAGTTTGCACGATTGCGAGATGTGAACCACTACTTCTAATACCGTCGCCGTGTACAACTACTTCCTCTACGAACTTGATCCGTTCCAAAATGCACGTTTCGAAGGTATAACCGCCGAGACGACGCCCGTGAACGTATGATTGTGATGTATGAGTTGCTCATGTTCGAACCGTCTCCCAATTGTCGCTTGCGCGTTCCTTGTTTCCATGCCGCCGTACCGTGGGAACCTGGTAACCAGGAGCACCCCACCATTCTCTTGCGTGTTTCACACATCCGCACAATTCTCCTTGCGCCGGTATCTCCGTGAGCTACCGGAACCGATATGTTGCCGTGGCACCATTTTCGGATTCGTTGCCGTGGCACCCTTTTTCGTTCCACCACGGTAACAAATGCTTCATAACATGATCTTGTCCACGTTTTATAAAATTGTTTAAAACTTGCATTGTCATCCGCATCATGATATCAACATTTAAAATGTCTACAACTGATGTTTGCATTAAAATTGCTAAATGACATGAGGATTTTCCGGAATTATTGTTTGTTGTTCCGGCCTCATTTACATTGCCTAAATAGATAGTTTATTATGCTTCACCTCTTGCCATGCTTAATAACATTTAATATTGTTGGGTACATAACCGAGAGAGAACTAAATAATTGATGTGGTGTTTCGTCAATATGCAACTCGTTGCATATTGAGCTCCACTTAATTTGTAGTGTTGTTTGTGGCACTTTGCCATGCCATGCCTCATTAAACCGGACATGCATCATATTTGTTTTTGCATCATGCCATGTGTATGTGGTGGTTGTTTACTATGTTGTTTGTTTCTTTCTGGGTTACTTCTCTCGTTAGCTTCGGTTTCGTTCCGGAGTTGTGAGGATTCGTTCGATTACATCCGTTTGTCTTCTTCATGGACTCGTTCTTCTTCCTAGCGGGATTTCAGGCAAGATGACCATACCCTCGAAATCACCTCTATCTTTGCTTGCTAGCTGTCCGCTCTATTGCTATGTCGCGCTACCTACCACTTGCTTATCAAGCCTCCCAAATTGCCATGAACCTCTAACCTTTGTCACCCTTCCTAGCAAACCGTTGTTTGGCTATGTTACCGCTTTTGCTCAGCCCCTCTTATAGCATTGCTAGTTGCAGGAGAAGATGAAGATTGCTCCATGTTGGATTATATTTATGTTGGGATATCACAATATCTCTTATTTAATTAATGCATCACTATACTTGGTAAAGGGTGGAAAGCTCGGCCTTATGCCTGGTGTTTTGTTCCACTCTTGCCGCCCTAGTTTCCGTCATACCGGTGTTATGTTCCTTGATTTTGCGTTCCTTACGCGGTTGGGTGATTTATGGGACCCCCTTGACAGTTCACTTTGAATAAAACTCCTCCAGCAAGGCCCAACCTTGGTTTTACCATTTGCCTACCTAAGCCTTTTTCCCTTGGGTTCTGCAGACTCAAGGGTCATCTTTATTTTAAACCCCCGGGCCAGTGTTCCTCTGAGTGCTGGTCCAAACTAGAGCCACTTGCAGTGCCACCTCGGGGAAACTCGAGGTCTGGTTTTAGTTGTACGTAGTGTTCATCCGGTGTGCCCTGAGAACGAGATATGTGCAGCTCCTATCAGGATTTGTCGGCACATTCGGGCGGCTTTGCTGGTCTTGTTTTACCATTGTCGAAATGTCTTGTAAACCGGGATTCCGAGACTGATCGGGTCTTTCCGGGAGAAGGTTTATCCTTCGTTGACCGTGAGAGCTTATGATGGGCTAAGTTGGGACACCCCTGCAGGGTATTATCTTTCGAAAGCCGTGCCCGCGGTTATGTGGCAGATGGGAATTTGTTAATATCCGGTTGTAGAGAACTTGACACTTGACCTTAATTAAAATACATCAACCGCGTGTGTAGCCGTGATGGTCTCTTCTTGGTGGAGTCCGGGAAGTGAACACGGTTTCGGGTTATGTTTGACGTAAGTAGGAGTTCAGGATCACTTCTTGATCATTGCTAGTTCACGACCTTTCCGTTGCTTCTCTTCTCGCTCTTATTTGCGTATGTTAGCCACCATATATGCTAGTGCTTGCTGCAGCTCCACCTCACTACACCATCTTTTCCTATAAGCTTAAATAGTCTTGATCTCGCGGGTGTGAGATTGCTGAGTCCTCGTGACTCACAGATACTTCCAAAACAGTTGCAGGTGCCGATGAGACCAGTGCAGATGACGCAACCGAGCTCAAGTGGGAGCTCGATGAAGATCTTGTTCGTTGTGTTGTTTCTTTTCATATTGATCAGTAGTGGAGCCCAGTTGGGACGATCAGGGATCTAGCAGTTGGGTTGTCTTCTTTTCTTTTGGTTCCGTAGTCGGACCTATGTGTGTATTCTGATTGATGTATGATTTATTTATGTATTGTGTGAAGTGGCGATTGTAAGCCAACTCTTTATCCCATTCTTGTTCATTACATGGGATTGTGTGAAGATGACCCTTCTTGCGACAAAACCACAATGTGGTTATGCCTCTAAGTCGTGCCTCGACACGTGGGAGATATAGTCGCATCGTGGGTGTTACAAGTTGGTAATCAGAGCCATCCCTGACTTAGGAGCCCCCTGCTTGATCGAATCGCTGGCGTTGTTGAGTCTAGAACAAAAATGTTTTGAGTCTTAGGATTATATATATCGGAGAGTAGGATTCTTTTTACTCCTCAGTCCCTTCGTCGCTCTGGTGAGGTCTCCTGACGTAGAAGTTTTGACTCTTCTCTCCTCAAATTTCACTAAAAAAATTTAGGATCACGCGGGTATCTTGGAATCGTTCCGATGGTTTTGTGATGAGAACATTGTTCTTGGTGCCTCCTGACATTTAGGGGTTGTGGCAGTGTCCCGGGGAGTTGAGCTCCGAGGTGTTGTCGTCACAATTTTATCGTTGCAGTTCTGGAATACCTGAGTTTCGCCGACATCGAAATCTCTTTTATGCAGTTGTTGGTGAGATCACCTCGACGCCACCCAGTACTGGGGCGGGAGTTCGGGAGTATTGCCATAACTCATATAACGGATGCTTTTCGAAGGTTGAGGTAAACGATTTCCGGAGTTTTCTTGGTTATGTGTTGACAGATGGATACAGCTGGATCTAGGGATTGCTAGTTTGGGTGATATATTTTGTGTCCCCTGTGTCCCCAACACCTGATTGCATAACCAGAAAGTTTCGGGAGTTTATAAGTGGGAATTCAAGTAGCCTTAGGATATCTTTCGACAGATGCATGATATGAGATTGGGGTTCGACGTCTAGTGGTCCGCCTGTACACGGTTGATTTTACAGTGGTCTCGTAGTGTCTTAAAGAGTCCTTGGCTATGCCGACTCGGGGACGCTTCGTATGTCATGTGCACAGCCTTGTACATGATGGTGCTGTACGATTGAGCCCGTGTGGGCCCCACCACGAAAACTTTGGACGAAATCTCTATCATATGTTTGTTCCGGCTTATTCTGCAAGCCAAATCCTTTGTTTTGTTTTAACTTGTGGTATTCGAGTTGCTTCGAAGTCAAATGTTGAATCCATACCTTTTCCTAAGCGGTGTTCTCATATTGCTATGTGAATACTAATCCTTCTCGATCATCGAGATTGTCATCCCAATTCTTTCCAACCGACGTGCTCTTTTTCAAATGGATCTGATCATTTCAATATTCGCGAGATCAATTCTCAGTTCTTTGCAACATTGTTCGTTTCATCCGTTTCCAAGTTGTCTTTGTTTTCCCGCCCTCCCACCCTTCTTCCTTCAAGGAATCAGATTGCTTAATCTAGTATCCATTTTTATTCACGTGAAGTCCCTTCATTCTTTTCAATCAATGTTCTTACCCGGTGGTTCTCATGAAGATGTTCTTCAAGTTTTTCATTCTTCATTCTTTTTCTTCTCCGGTGGATTCAATTCAAGCTTACAGTGTTGATTATATCCCTTTCCTCCTTTCAAATGCTTTCTCATGCCGGTATATCTCTTAATCATTCCCTGCTTGATATTCAATTGTTCCAGAGTGCTGAAGATATCTCTGAAGATTCGTGTTTCCACTCCGCATCAATTCTAACTATTTCGAGGTTGTTACCTCATTCAAGCCATTTAATTCAACCGGTGCAATCTCCTTTTCAAGTAATCATTTCAACGGTGTTTCTTTTGAGTGGGCCCTAACCCACGGGTCTTTTCCCAGGATCTTACCTGACTCTTCTAATTTTCCCGGAGCGATTCTCAAATTCTTTTCAAAGTTTGACGTAAGAATGAATTTTTCATCAGTCATATGTCTTTCTCCAAGATCTTTCAAATTCTTTTCATTGTTGGTTCAATCTTTCTAATTTTCATCCCGGAGTATCTCAACAATTCTTGGTGGTGTTTCGCATCATCATTCTCAACATTTGAAGACCGAAGAAGAATTTCTCCTAAATCTTGGTCCGTTCTCTTGAAGATTCATAGTTCTAGCTTATGCCATCCTCTCATAATTGTTTCCAATCGCGCATTTCTTTTCTTACCCATACGGAGCATTTCAGAGTTGTTTTCATTTCTTGATCATCCAAAGGCCATCATTTCAGAAGATTTTCTTCGTTCTAAGTTTTCAGTCTCGTTTTCCAACTATTCTAAATTGATGTCTCTTCGTTCTTCTCCAAATCTTACCGGTGCATCATTCAAGTATTCTCTATTCAGCTCGTCATCTATTCGTTCACTTGTATCTAAATCCCCTCAAGTATCTTCTTTCGTTTTCCAATTCTTCTCGGTGAATTGTGCCTTTGCTACTTTCATTTCCAATTCTTACGGTGGTTCGTTCAAGATTTCTCTTCCTTCGTCACACATCAAGTTATTCGTTGTTTCAATCCTACCGGTGGTTCGATGAAGGCCTTCCCAAGTTTGCGCTATATCTATCTTAATCCTTTCTACGAGAATAAGTAGTATGCCAAATCCGTTGCTTGTCATCAATTTAAATTGGTGAAGGATACGCGTAATGTAATTCTTACTCTTGTTTCCTCCAAGTGATTAATTCCTTCTTCCGGAGTTCCTTCATGATATCAAATTCTCGGTTCCAAGTTGTTCGTCTTTTCTTTCCGGAGCTTCAAGTTATTTCAATTATATCATTTCAAAGCTCCATCTAAATCATTACAAGGCTTCTCCCGGAGTTCTTTTCAAGTTTCCATTTCGTTTGATCATTCTTTTATTACCGGAGTTCTTCATGGAGGCTCTACATGGTGGCTCATCAAGGATTCATTTCATTCTTCAATTGTTCTTCAAGATTTCTCTCGGAGTTAAGATCCGTCAAGCTATACTCTAAAATAAACATGGTGCTCAACACATGTCTTGTTTTGAGGAGTTCAAGCATTCTTCATCTTGCATTCTAAAGTGCAATTATTTCTATCTTATCTTTTGAGGTGGTGCTATGCTATTCTGGATAATTTCCCTTCGGGTTCATGTTTCACAAAGTTTTCAAGAGTGACATATCTAGATCCATCATTTTATCTTCGTTCAAGAGGTCTTTTCAACAAATCAATCTTTTGTTGGAGTTATCTTGGTATAGATTTCACCTAAAGCCTTCCCTAAGGAATGTTGCTATTGTGGTGATTATCAATGATCCAAGTTCTCTCCTATCCTCTTGGTGAAGAAGTTTTCATCTCCTTGTTGATCCCAATCCAATCAATCATTGTTTCTGTTACTAGTAGTTTGTCACCTCATAATGTTGGGATGTTCCCATAAGCCCACTACAAGCTTATTCTTTTCGTTGTTGATTTTCCAACAACTCCATTATAACCTTCTTGGAAGGGTGCTTTCCAAGCTCAGTTGTGGCAGAAGTTGTCATTTTCTTCTCCATTCTTTTATTCCAATGATCTATCTTCTATTTTTTTTCTTCCGGAGGCATTGTGATATTGCTCTCTTCGACCAATCATCTTGTTTTGTCAAGATCATGTATTTATTTTTTTCCTTTCTTATCCATTTAACCGGAGTGTCGTGTTTTTATTCGAGCTCTCTCATCTTATCAAGTTTCGTCTCCTTCCTCAAACGGAGTGCGGCCTGAAATCTTTCTTACGCCTTGTGCCATTCTTTCATTAGTTCCGGAGGCAATGTGTTGTTAATTTCATTGAGTATCCTCTCATCTTGTCAAGATCATGTTCAATTCCTTCCATTTACAGGCGGAGTGCTGCCCAAATTATACCATTCTCATTCCTTCTTTATCTTGTTTTAACCGGAGTGTTGATGTCTATCATTCCTCTTCTAACCGGAGTCTCATCCAAGTGCTTTCATTTTGCCAAGTCCATATTGTACCCCTTCAATTTTCCAACCGGAGCGTTATCGTAATTGATCATTAACGTTCCTTGTACATCTCGTTTCAACCGGAGTGCTTGCATGTATTTCTCGTTCATTGATTTTTCCATTCATGTCTTTCAACCTACAAGGTTCTCGTGATGTTCCTTGCTCCTCTTTCCTAACGGATTGTTTTCAACTTTGTTCATCTTTGTTGTATTCTCTATTTTCGTTCGTTCAATCTCTCAAGGTTTGTGGTTTCACTCGTTTATCAAAGAAGCAACTTGTTTTACCTGTTCCTCTTCCGCTTTTCTCCGGTGCCATCCTAGATCTCAGGACGAGATCCTCTTGTAGTGGTGGAGTGTTGTAACGCCCCGAGTCCGACGCTTCAGAAGACTTCCTTATTTTTCGTGATCGCCGTGTGTTTCTTTTGTGCTTGCTCTTTATTTTTCATTGCATCATGTCATCATGCCATCTTGTCATTACTTTTTAAAACTCAACCAAGTAAATTGCATGGATCTTCGATCCATTTAAATCGAGGGAAATGCACATGGTGATTTCTCTTTATAACATATATCCTCCCAATATTATTAGGGAGCTATATTAAAATATTCCATTAGTTGGAGTTCACCATAACACACTTGCAAATATCCCAATGCCTTTGTTATCCTAATTCTTGGTCTCCAACCTCGCATTATATTTTTTCATCTTATTCCGGAGCTCCACCAAAAATCCGAACATTTTTGGACCTTCCCAACCCTCACTTCCTTCAAATCATTTGAATTAAATTCAAATGCATTTGAATTTATATCGTCCAATCAGGCCACTTCTATTTTTCCTGGATCAAGCGCATTTTTGTGAGTCCGGGAAAATTGTCCGCATGCGCAAATTCTTTCTCTAACCCTCTCTTTCTTTTCCTTTTCTCTATTTCTTTTCTGCCAAAGAAATAAGGGAGAGAGAGAGAGAACCCCAGCCGGCCACTTGGGCCTCCTTTAGCCGCAGCTCTAAGGCCCAGCCCCGCTGCTAACCCTAACCCTTGCCCGATCCATTTCCCCTCTCCCCTCGTTCGATCTCTCCCTCCAGCACCACCAGAGAGAGAGAACGGCAGTGCCTCGCCCGATCCCCATCTCCTTCCGTCGAGCGCTGCGCCTCCTGCCTCTCCGCGACCCCCGCTGCAGCTCCCTCTCCAGCTCGTCGTCGACCCGCCGTTCGCCTCCTTCCTCGCGCCTCCCTCTCCTGCACCGCATCGCTGGGTCGCCGCCGCCTCCCCGCCTCTGCCTCTGGCTGCCGCCAGCGAGCAGCTCCGCCGGAGCCATGCCCCGTCGCCACTCCGGCCGGCGAGTCCAGGCCGCGCAGCTCGCCCCGCCTCGTTCCCGGAGGGAACCAATGCTCCCGCGCCTCTTCCTCATCCCACTTCGAGCTCTGCCATCACCGCGTCCTCCCTCTGCCTCCTCGCCATGGCCCTCGCAAGCTTCCTCTCGCGCCGCCTCTCCTCCTGCTTCTCCTCGTCGCCACCAACCGCTGCTCCGCCTCCCCTCTGCTCCCTCCGTCCCGGCCGTCGTCGACCTCGTCTCGGCCTCGCCCGTCGCCTCTGCTGTCCTCCTCGACGTCCTGCTCGTCCTCGCGTGTGACATGGACGTGCGCTGCCACTGGCATCTGTTGTGCGCGTCCCGTTTCTCTCGTCTCCGGCCCTGTCCGTTGGAGCCATGCCTCTTGGTGCCCGCAGCCACGTCGCCGGTGTTCCTCCTCAACGCTGCCGCCTCGAACCTCCTCCGTGCGCCAAGTCCCGCCACGGCCATCACCTCCCCGACGCCCTTGCTGCTGCTGCTAGACCACCTCAGTGCCACCAGGGAGTGCCATGGCCTCCACCGAGACCCTTGGAATCGGCAAGACCACACGGACGCTCGAACGACTACACACCGAAACGTCAAGTACCTCGTCAATACGTGTATGACTACCGTCGCCGCGAAGACCGCAAGTTCAACTACTTCCACAACGCGTCGTGTACGACTACCATCGCTTGGGTTCGACAAGACGTCGAGTACCACTACGTTGGCCAAGTACACCTTCGTCAAGACCGATGCCCGAACGAGCACCGTTTGCATGGATTGCGTCAAGTACCTCTACCGACGACCCCGAACATCTATGGAGTTTGCACGATTGCGAGATGTGAACCACTACTTCTAATACCGTCGCCGTGTACAACTACTTCCTCTACGAACTTGATCCGTTCCAAAATGCACGTTTCGAAGGTATAACCGCCGAGACGACGCCCGTGAACGTATAATTGTGATGTATGAGTTGCTCATGTTCAAACCGTGTCCCAATTGTCGCTTGCGCGTTCCTTGTTTCCATGTCGCCGTACCCGCGCCTTGTTAGCCCGAAATATTTAAGATATATCTTTGTCTCGTTGTGCTCCGACAACTCCCTCCATCTCAACCCGCGCCTTTCTATTCCGAAATTACAACGCGCGCGAAAACTCCCACCTCCTGTGAAATCCCGACACGCGAAATGCCCGTGGTACCCCTGAACAGAAAGAACCGCCTCAAATCGGTGGGGGTACTTTCGTAACTTACCCCACATTTCGGACAAGCGCGTCTCTAAGCCATGGTTCCCCACTGCCATCCCATCCGCCCACCCATTCGTACACCGAGGCCGCAAAAACCCGCGACGAAACCCCACACCCTGCTCCGTCCGCCACCCAGCCGGAGCCTCTTCCCCGACGACGTCGTCCACAGCAATACCTCGACGTCCCTCATCCACCGTACCGGGTGAGGATCCATCGTCGATCTCATCGTCCCGCCGGTTCAGCCACCCCGTCCTCCACCTCCAAGGAGCTGCCCCGATGTTCCCCTCGTCTTTCGCGCCACCTCCATTCCCACACCACCGTCTTCACCTGCACCACCGGAAGAGCATCATCATCACCGTTTCCTCGGATGAAGCTGCGGCCTAATCGGCGCCACCAAAGAGGTTGTACACTAATCGCCGCATTTTCTTCTTGATTCGATCTCACGGTGCTGCCGGCGCTCGGTCCCGAGCTGACACGGCGCGGCTCCATCCACGGCGGCGTCGCCGGCCACTTCCTCCACGGCGTCGCTCCCTCAGCGGCGACGTACACATCAGTAGGAGCTGCTGCTGCTTTAGCTCTCGCTCGCGCTGCTGCTCTGCTCTTGCTCTCGGTCCCCTGCCTGGTCTACTCTTGCTATTGCTCTTGCTCGCGCTGCTGCTCTCGGTCTTGCTCTTGATTGCGATGCTGCTCCGATTTAGCTACACTTCAGTCGACTGAATCGACTTTTGGGTCAGTTGATTTTCAGGGATGGGGGGGGCTCGCCGGGGTGAAGGAAGAACCAGCCGTAGTGGGGGGGGGGCTCGCCGGAGAGGTACCCCACTATCTATCTTAGGGTTCAGGATGGGGGCAGTGGTCGCCGGCGGTGGCGGGGCGTTGGCGGGGTGGTGGCGTGGGGATCGCCGGAGAAAAAGCTCGGCACGGGGGGCCTAGAGGGATGGCCGGGGCGGCGGCGGACCGGCGGTGGGGAGTGTTTTCGGGGCGGGCGGGGCGGCGCACCGCCGGCCGCGGGCGGCGGGGGGCTACTGTTTGGCCGGTGGTGGCTGGCGGCTCAGGGGGGTGGAGGTTGAAGATGAACCGCATGCCCTTGATTTTATATCCAACGGCTGCAAAATCGACTGACCAGAGATGAAAAAGTCAGTCGACCGACATGTAGCCTCACCTTGCTAGTGCGTTCAGTTTCGACAGCAAAATTCAGTTTCGACAGCAAAATTCAGTTTCAACAATTAAGTTCAGTTTCGACAGTTAAGTTCAGTTTCGACAGTTAAGTTCAGTTTCGACAGTTAAGTTCAGAGATGAGCGGCTGATGTATTTTACATCTAGCACTTTGTGGTTATGTATTTTACGTCATGTATTGGAGATGCTATTAGAATTCCACTCAGGATAACGTTGTTCGTTGTCTCTCTTGTCCTGCTTCAGCCTCGGCGTCGTACAACTCACCGGAGCTGCTCCAACGACGAAACCCTCCATTACAGCGGAGCAGTACCTCGGGCTCCATCTCCAGACGCGTAAGATCTTCTTCCCCTCCTCCGACAGCAAAGTCAGCCGGAGCATCCTCACCGGCCAACCCAATCACGTTGAGATCGACATGGCTTCGCCAAAGAGGTTGTACACTTGTTGCATCTCTTTTTTACTCTACATGTTATATATATTGTCCACTGAGCACACAGATTTGTTCCTTTAGTGTCTCCTTGAAAGAAAAAATGTAGGAATTTTAATTTTCACTTGTCCTCCTTTTCAAATTCCTATTCATGAAGCACAAGACTAAGAGATAATAGCATAATAGCATTATAACCGTACATTTTCTTGTGGTTTGACTTAATCTCACCATGCTTCTTTGCATCCTGTGATCTTCCAATTGTTGTGAATCAAACACACAGATTGGCAGAAATCCTGTGTTTTTAAATTCTCTGTTTTGCACGTGCATTCCTATCCTATTCCTGTCTATTTCCTATCCCTGCATTGTTGGAATCCTCCAATTCAAACGAGCCCTTACAGAATTACTTCTCTTACAGATAGTTGTCAAAGAAAACCTTGCGTGGTTTGTCCCGCTCCTGCTGCACCGTCGTCCACCCCAGCTCAGCTGCTCCAACGACAGAAGGGTCCAGCACAGCAGGGATCCGGCCTCCAGACTGTCTTTCGCCGCCTCAGATCTTCTTCCCCGCCGCTGGCAGCCATGAAAACTGCATTACCATCATCAACCGAGCAGATGTCACGACCGGTTTTTCAATAAAATAATTATTGAGAGACCAATCCCTTTTACGGACCAGCGAGGAAGAATTCCTTCTCACTGGTAGACAATATCTTGGTCACAGAAGAAAAAATACCAGGAGTACTAAATATAATACAAGGTTGAGCAGAGACTGCCCAACAATTTATTACATGCATGCCGATAAAACAAGACGGCGGGTAGGGTGGCAAACTACTAACTCACGATGATAACGGTGGTGGAAATATCACCGCGAAGCGAGTGATATGATTCCGGAAGACTACAGCTCATCGAGCATCGGAGTGAGGCTCGAGAAGACTTATTGTGGGTGGCGGAAGCGTATACAATACAAGTGACCAAAATCTGGGATCGCGCAGGACTGACTGGGACTCCTCTAGGCGTCGGACGCGCTATCAAACTCTTCATCCAAGAGATCGCCTTCGTCAACATCTGGCCAAATCAACAAGCCAGGTGAGTACTATGAAAGTACTCGCAAGACAGTTCGGACATAAGGTATAACAAATGTAAACATGAAGCACATGAACAAGTTAACCAGTGCGATCAGACATAGAGATAATAAATACTGGGTGCCAAGCGAGGGTCTGAATGACGCCTCGAGCGGAAACTGCAGAATAGTAATACTGGTGCCAAACGAGTGTCTGAAAGACTCCTCGAGCGGAAAATGCGGAATAATAATACAGGTGCCAAACGAGTGTCTGAAAGACTCCTCGAGCGGAAAATGCGGAATAATAATACAGGTGCCAAACGAGTGTCTGAAAGACTCCTCGAGCGGAAAATGCAGAATAATAATACAGGTGCCAAATGAGTGTCTGAAAGACTCCTCGAGCGGAAAATGCGGAATAATAATGCCACAGTCGGGCGTCGAGGCGACACCACATAAAGGGCTTATAACAGAAAATAAAGACAGTGCATGCCACAGTCGGACGTCTGAGCGACATCACATAAAGGTCTTATATTTAAAGTAAGAAACAAGAACACGCCACAGTCGGACGTCTGCGCGACGTCACATAAAGGGCTTATATCACAGCTCAATAATACAATAGTTCGGGAACATAAATTATCACAAGCATGACATAATTATAAGGTTAGTCCATCCACAGGAATAACAATAAAACTGGATTTACCACTTGAGCTTGTTCACCGGGGATAAGTTTTTCACATGGATAGATATGGATATAATGTTTACACTACTTGATCATGGATACGATGATTTGGAAAGAATTGACTCTGCAGAGTTTGTACTTAACCACAGCCAACGGATTTCAGTAGTCACGGGGACTAGTTCCGTCTACGGTGTTTTGGAAGAAACACGTCTAACCAGTACACACCCAATTCAACCATCCGAAGCCAGGGATCACCCTCGGCAACATTCAAGAAAAACCTTGAGACGGGGAGGCTACAACCTCGCGTAGCATGGGATCAAATTTCTATACGCGCGCTCTAAGGGGGTGCCCCCCCTCTCGGTGCCAACCGGAAACACCCATGCCCCCTGACCGGATGACTGGCTTTAATCCTGGGCCAAGGTACCATCATCCCGGCCTCTCTGTTTGGTGTGTACACGGAAAGAGGTTACCAACTTACTAAACCGCATCCTGGCAATGAGACATGTGGTAGCACGGAAAGGGGAAAGAACGGTAACGTGGCTCCAACCACGTTAACGTCGGAGGAAGTCGGATGACGCAAGGCTGGTATGCTACAACAGTACCACCTTGCTGCCCTTCATGTCACCACATGATTTGGCCATCTCTCATCAGAGATCATCGCAACTTTGGAACATGCGGGAAAAGAACGATAGCGTGGCTCCAACCACGTTAACGTCGGAGAAAGTCGGATGACGCAAGGCTGGTATGCTACAACAGTACCACCTTGCTGCCCTTCATGTCACCACATGATTAGGCCATCTCTCATCAGAGATCATCGCGACTTTGGAACAACCGGGTCGTTGCCTTACAAGCAACGAGGTATTTACCGACACTCATATGCCACGCACAAACTCTCACGTGAACATGTAAAACACCTGTCATATCAAATGTTCAAAACATGCTTGCCTGGTTCGGAGAAGTCGGAGTCTAGCTCGGCGAAGTTCGCGGCTCCGTCACCTCTCCCGGAACCTACGGCAATCACGAAACGGGCACTAACGTGAAAACCAACACATGCACAGAAACTTTTCCAAATATTTTTCAAATAAATCCCATAAAAAACTAGACAAAATTTGAAGATTGTCAGAAAAAGAATCACTCAAAAATACCTTTTTATTAAAGAGTTATAAAGGTTTCTGTCTAGGGACTTATCTGTAATGAAACAGAAAAGTTCCAGGGTTTTAACTGAGAAAACAGAAAACGCTTCGGTTGGGAATGCGCAAGCGCAAAGGAGAAAACGTATTTCCCCGAAGGCGCCAACAGAAAACGGTTCGGAGGAGAATAGAATAGAGGCTGACAGGCGGGGTCCACCTGTCATGTTTAAAAAGCTCGCCGGCGCCCGAAGACTGCGGTGGACGCCGGCGTCGAACCACGGCGAGTTAGGAGAAACGGAGGGTACCAAGAGCTTCAGCGTCTTCTTCCGCGTCGGTGGGTGGTGGACTCGTCCAACGGGGAGCACCACGTCGACGGCGACACTATCTCCGGCGGACGGCGGCTCGGGTGAGGATGGGGGACTCCGGTGGAGGGCTGCAAACTACGAATTGAGGCGCGGGTCAGAACGAGGGATGCAAGGTGAAGCTACTGGCAAGAGAATGGAGGCGGAGGAGCGCACACGGGGGCGAATCAGGCTGGATCCCGTGGCGGGTCGCGGCGGCCGGAGTCGAGGAAGGAGACCTCCTCGGGGCTCTACCAGTGGCTAGGCTTGCTCTAGGGGGAGTGCAGGGATGGTGGGTGCTCGAGTTGAAGCTCGGGGCCTCTATTTATAGGCAGATGGACGGGGTGGCCGTGAACGGAGAATCTCCGGCGAGCGATTACGGCGGAGCAGTGGATTGGCAGGAGGTTTGAGTGGCCAGGCAGCATCAGTGGAGGTTACTGGAGTCGTTTCACAGCTAAACGGGGTCGGTCTTGGCGTAATGGCGTCGGTCCACGGTGAGGTGACCGCACGGGCTCAACGGCGGCAGAGAGCGCACTCCGCGCCCTGCGGTTCACGACAAGAGCGGCAGCACGTTCGGGGGAGTGGAAGGCCACGCGGCAAGCTCCGGTGGTTTGGGCGGCGCTGGGTGGCGTCGTCGGCGCCGTGTCTCCCGCTGGCGTCCGCAAAGCCGCCGCCGGCGTCGGTCACGGGGTGGCGCACCTTCTGCTGCTCGTCGCCGACGCCCGCAAGGCGCCAGGCATTCGTGCGGTGCAGGAACAAGAGGGCGGGGACGAGGAGCAAGGCGACGCAGTGGTACTGGCGAGATCGACGCCCTTCTCTGAAGAAAACGACAGCAAGCCACTGACTGAATCTCTGAATTTTTCTGAACTTGATACAGACAGTGCACTGCAGGTGTTCGACAGGAGAATTTTGCAATGAGATAAATTTTTCTGGAGCTGTAACTTGGTGAGGTGACCACTCAATGCACCCAGAGGCTGCCTGATTTTACTTGGAATTTTTGGAGAAGGTTTTGAATGAATTTCACCAAATTTGACAAATCTGGTCCAAACTTGCAGCAGGTGTAGTTTGAAAATTTTGAACTGAAGACCAGTGGATCTTCATGGTTCTTGGTTGAGGGTTCAAAGGACTAGGGAGGAGAGTTGGTTTGGTGGCAAAAATCAAAACAGAAAATGGAGTTCGTTTGTAAATCTCCAAGTGCTAGAAGAGAAGGCAGAAATTTGTTTGAATAAGATTTAAATGGAAATAAATACATGGGGAGGTTCAACTTGCTGGATTTGATGCAAATCATGATCCAAAGGTGAGGAAGGGGTTAGGAGAGGGGATTTGCACTAAGGCCATGGCAAGAAGGAATTGTTGAAAGTGGCAAAGGATTTTCCAAAAGCCATAGTGCAAATTTCAAGGAGATTTTCAAAAGTCAT
The DNA here is from genome assembly GCF_018294505.1 of Triticum aestivum. Classification (NCBI taxonomy): domain Eukaryota; kingdom Viridiplantae; phylum Streptophyta; class Magnoliopsida; order Poales; family Poaceae; genus Triticum; species Triticum aestivum. The sequence continues at coordinate 195,281,453 of NC_057799.1, forward strand.
TTCCCAAGTGAAAATATTTTGTCTTGAGTCCAAGTGAAAAGCAAGAACCTCCAAGACCAAAGACAGATCTTGGTTGAATCCAAATAAAACTTTTGCCATAAAGAAAAATATTTGAGAGTGAGAGTTCTCTTGAAGAAAAATTTAAATCACTCCCCTCAAGTCAAATAAAATCATTTGAAAAATCCAAATAAAAACTTGGGTGTCACAGCAGATGACCTCGAGGACTACACGGGTCCGCAAGAGAGGTCGCACTCTTTCGTGTCTGCTTACGTTATGCATCGCTTAATATTACATGCTACTTTATCGTCCTATTCACCGATTAGACTCTGAGTCAGCTCCAAACTAATGGTCAAACTTGAGTTTGAAATGGTTGTGGGGTACATATCGGGGCCTCTATCAATCTATCTACTATTTGGTTAATCTTCGGTGTCTACTATGAGTTTCATGTTGGGTGGGAAACAAACAGTAAAGAAGCCATTATCTGTATTTTTTAACTGAAGCCATTATCTGCCTGCTATTATTGGTTTTGGGTCTATCCACAGGTTGCTACCATCACTCTGGATTTCTGCATGCACTCCTTACATAATCTCACTATGTTTTATTCCTATGCATGACAGTTATTGTAAACAATGGAACTGAACATGTAGAGCAAAAGAGACTAGCCTTGCGTGGCAATAAAATTTCATGCAGACAGCCTCATTCCACTAGCCCTAAAAGCATTCTAAATATATAAAAGAGGGGGAATGGATTCTACAAGAAAAGGCGGGCAAAGGTAGTATCCATGGTAGGCGCAAAGGCAACGCCCCCTCCACGCATTTCGGATTGTAATCGAGAGGAAGATATCTGTTCTGAGGGGGATTCAGAAGGAGAAGACAACTCCTATTTACCCCCTGAGGTCTTCGCTCTAACTTGGCATGCTGATGTTGGTTATATCATGCATATGGTGTCTTGCATTGCTTACTTTATACATCAAATATGTCATCTGCTTAGTTTAGACATCCTTTGTGCGAATGCCATCTGTTTAGTTTATTCATCGTTTATGTGAATTATGCAACGCCATCTTGTTTAGCCAGGCATCATATATGTGAATTTTGCAATGCCATCCTGCTTAGCCAGTCATCTTATATGTAAATTATATCAGGCCACCTTTTTTTCGTTACATATTACATTTTTCAACAATGTTAGTACATTCAACTGCTCTTCGTGTGCATCAGCCATTTGACACGGTGATGGCAAATTCTGGAGTGAAAACAAGGTCTTCAGAGCAGACTATGCTATCTGACGAAGCGCATATCTCGCTGGTTACGGATAGCTCCTCAGAGGAGGATTCAGAGACAGATGACCAGTCCTATTCCCCCCCCCCCGAGGTGTATGCTCTAACTTGGCAGGGTTATGTTGCTCATATCGTGCGTATGGTGTCTCGCATTGCTATGTCATTTGATTAGTTTAGACATGCTTTGTGTGAATGCCACCTGTTCAGTGTCTAATTACCATATATGTGAATTATGCATTGCCATCTTGTTGCAAGACATTATATATGTGAATTATACAATGCTATCTTGTTGCAAAGGCATTATATATGTGAATTATGCAATGCCATGCTGTTTAGCCAATCATCATGTATGTGAATTATATCATGCTATCATTTTTTTGTATTACGTGTTCCATTTGTCGACAACGTTTGTATATTCAACTACTCTTCCTGTGCATCAGCCATTTGAAGCGGTGATGGAAGTATCTGGAGTGAAAACAAGGTATTCAGAGCAGACAATGCTACCTGCTGAAGCAGACATCTTGCTGGTTACAGAGAGCTCCTCAGAGGAGGATTCAGAGACTGATGACCAGTCCTATTTCCCCCCTGAGGTCTATGCTCAAACTTGGCAGGGTTATATTACCCATGTCATGCATGTTGTCTTGCATTGCTTAGTTTTTACATCATATATGGATTGTCATCTGCTTACTTGCTTACTATATAAATCATATATTTGAATTATATCATGCCATCATGTTTACATAGTACATACACATCATCTATCTGAATTATGGCATGGCAACCCTTTTAATAAAGACATCATATAGTTATATCATCTCATCCTGTTTAGTGTTTACAGTCATCATATTTTGAATTATGGCATTCTATCCGTGAATGTAAGTGAATTATGGCATGCCAACCTATTTAATAAACACATTATATAGTTATGTCATGTCATCCTGTTTACATAGTCTCATATTTTGAACTATGTCTTTCCATCTTTTTTAATTAGCCATCATAATGTGAAATTGTGTCATGCTATCCTGTTTAGTTAGCCATCATATATGTGAAATTGTGTCATGCTATCCTATTTGGTTAGACAACATAAATATGAATTATTTCATGCCCTCTTTTATTCCCCACTATCCATTGCACCTGTCTATCATACAATGTCTATACTTTCAATTACTTTTCTTGTTTATCAGCCATTTGAATTGCAGAGCGTGATGGCAGTATCTAAGGGAGTAACAACACGGTCTTCAGAAAAGATAGTGCTACCAGTTGATGCAGATAGGACCACGGTTGTACTTGCCCAAGGACCAGATCCACCACACATAACCCAGACTCTCGCAGATTATACCCCTACCCAGTTGGACAGAGAACCAGCTACACCCTTCTAACCCCAACCCCGGCAGATAGTAACCCAGTTCCTGTTGACACAACACCGTCTCCACCACAGAGCACCCAAACACGAGCAGTTAGTAAGGGAACTGCAGTGCCCAAAGAACGAGGACCACCACTCCGAATCCCAACTCAACGCTTAAAGGAGAAGAAGATTTGTTCTCAGGTCAGGTTCTGTAGCTATGGTTCATACTCCTTTGCTCTTGCATTACTGTATTTACTCATACCAACTATTTTCAAATTTGAAGGATGGAATTGAAACTCCAATGGCGCAACAGGTATGTTTTAAACCTGTTTCTTTAACTGGTTTTCTGTTGTAACCTGCTCTATGTTGATTTCAGTTTCAATTGAATAAACAGTTATGTTCTCATGTCATGCACATTACAAGTGTTGTTATTGCTCTATAGTTACCCACACTTATATTCTGTCTATTCTGCTTTGTCTTGAACAAATATTATTTGAATTGTGTCTCTATCTTATTTGGCAACAAAAACTAGAATGATATAGACCATAAAGTGACCATGGTACATAGATATATGTTTGTTTCATGCTTTTATGCTGTCCACTTTACTACTGAACTCATTTACCAAAATGAGTTTCATATACAACATGGTAAACATGTGATGTGTCTGCTTGTTTCTCTTTTAGAATGCGGATAAAATATTGGAGAATGGTACCGCGCTATCCAATGGTAAAGGAAGTAATGCAGATAAGGTTCAAGATAGTGAGACATCCCTGTTGGTCTCCAAGAAAGCTGATAAAAACTATCTTGACGATAGTGAGGGAACCCAAAAGTCCTGTCTTGATGTAGTGTTCGAGTTATTGGCCACTACTGCTGGCACAAGCTCTTCGAACTCACTGCCTGAATCAGTTCGTCTTCTTGAGTCTCAACTTCAAGTTGAAAGACATTGATCAGATGTGCTGCGACAGGAAGCTGAAGGACTGAGGAAGTCCCTGCAGAATTCAGATGCATATTTTCTGGTGCAACAGCAAGTGCTGGAGGATTTAAGCGCCAAACAAGAGAAAGTTAATAAGCTTGCTAAGCATCTTGCCAGCATTATGGGTACCCAAGATATTGTTTCTTGAGATCTTCTGAAGTGGTTTCAGTTCTGGATTTGTTTTGCTGCGGCGTTTATTTGCGCTGGTCGCCAACTTTGACAACCAGTGTATATGATATGCTGCTTTGTTCCCTATATTTGCACTGGTGGCGAACTTTGATGCCCAGTGGATGTAATATGTGTAATAGCCGTGATAGCCTAGCGTTAGTTGCTTGCTTATTTATTTCCTTGTTGTCTTGTTTATTTGTTTGCTTGTAGTCATTGCAGTTCTTTTTCCGCGGTTAGCTAGTGGCCGCAATAACCTAGTTTCTAAAACTAGACCACAATAACCATGGGCTAATATTTACTGTAGTGACACTGGGCCTCCTACTGGCCATAGAAACAGTGGGCCTTCTATGGGCCGTAGAAACAATGGGCCTTCTGCGGGTCGTATCATCAATGGGCCTTATACGGGCCGTATGATCGATTGGCCAAACATGGCCCAAATAGACCGCATTATGGCCGTAAACGGGCTAGAGTTGGAATCGTCCGTTTATGGGTCGACCATAACGGGCCATCGTTAATAGGCCGTATTTGATGACGCTATGAAAACGGCCCAACGTATTAACGGACCACAAATAGGCTGACTGTAACCACGGGCTGAATTTGGCCCACAAGCAGAAAATGACAGTAACGGGCCGTAAGTAAACGAATGCTGGAAATGAGCCCAAGAATAAATGGGCTCTGAGAAGGCCGAAAGATAACATTGGCTGGAAACGGCCCAACGGAATAACGGGCCGTTAATGGGTATAAAGTGATACACTGTTCATTACGGGCCAGTTTCACCACTGGCCGTTAATGGGTGTAAAGTGATACACTGTTCATTACGGGCCAATTTCACCACGGGCCGTTAATAGGCCAAGAGTTACATAGGGCCTCATATGGGCCGAAAGACGTCATGGGCCATACATGCGCCAGAAGTGAAAACGGGCTGGAATCATATTGGATGGCCCAGATGACGCTACTGGGCCTAATTCGGATAGGGCGTAACGGGCCTTGGGTTAGCGGGCTGTAAATGGGCTATATGCGAAAGGCCATTAACAGGCTGTCCATGGGCCGGCCCGCCACCTTTTGACCAAGTCAAACGGGCTGGCCTTTTCACAGGAATGGGCCTCTGTTGGGTCGTGCCACGTGTCGACGTATCATAGGCGCCTTTCGTCCAATGAGTGGATGACATCTGTCCCAACGATGAGACGACACGTGTTTCCTCCAGCCAATGATGATTTTACACATGGAAAATCCCCATTGGTCGGGGCTGTTAACGGTTTATCAGATCCAAAACCTGACCTGATAGCTTAACGGCGTTCCGTTACGGTGGATGCCATATGTCGGTCACCCTTGACGAAAGCACTTCTGTGACGCGCGATTTATCGTCATGGAAGTGGACACTTCCGTGATGATAATTTTGGTAATGTCATGGAACACTTCTACGACAGCACAGGTATGACTATCTTGATTCTTTCATAAAATCGTCATGGATGTACATGCATGACAAAAAACGCGACCTACTGTGACAAACACGTATCATCACGGAAGTGTATTTTTTTTGTAGTGCTAACAGGCGACGAGGAGGGGATCGCTGGGTAGGTTTATGCTATGCAATGCTACTTGTTGAACTTACCATCTACTCTCTCCTACATGCTGCAAGATGGAGGTGGCCAGAAGCGTAGTCTTCGACAGGATTAGCTATCCCCCTCTTATTCTGGCATTCTGCAGTTCAGTCCATCGATATGGCCCTTTACACATATACCCATGCATATGTAGTGTAGCTCCTTGCTTGCGAGTACTTTGGATGAGTACTCACGGTTGCTTTTCTCCCCCTTTTCCCCCTTTCCTTTCTCTTTGGTTGTCGCAACCAGATGTTGGAGCCCAGGAGCCAGACGCCACCATCGACGAAGACTCCTACTACACCGAGGGTGCCTACTACTACGTGCAGCCCGCTGACGATGACCAGGAGTAGTTTAGGTGGATCCCAGGCAGGAGGCATGCGCCTCTTTCGATCTGTATCCCAGTTTGTGCTAGCCTTCTTAAGGCAAACTTGTTTAACTTATGTCTGTACTCAGATATTATTGCTTCCGCTGACTCGTCTATGATCGAGCACTTGTATTCGAGCCCTCGAGGCCCCTAGCTTGTATTATGATGCTTGTATGACTTTTTTATTTTAGAGTTGTGTTGTGATATCTTCCCGTGAGTCCCTGATCTTGATCGTACACGTTTGCGTGTATGATTAGTGTACGATTGAATCGGGGGCGTCACATTACTGACTTAGCATCATGCATGTTAAAATGATGAAGAACTTTCTTAATGTAACTCTGCTGACTAAGAAATAAGAAACCAGAATTTTCGTCCCTCGTAATCTCCATACCTAGAATTTTCTTATCAGCACCAAGATCCTTCATCTCAAACCCACTACTTAATTGTGCCTTTAAAGTAGTGATCTCTTTCTTGCCCTTGGCAGCAATCAACATATTATCAACATAAAACAACAAGTATATATAGGTGATCCATCAATAAATTTAATGTAAACACAACTATGATATGCAGACCTCTTAAATCCATGTGCTATCATAATGAATCAAACATTTTATATCACTGTCTTGGAGATTGTTTCAAACCATATAGTGACCTCTTTAATTTGCAAACAAAATTCTCCTTACCAGCCACTATGAAACCTTCTGTTTGGTCCATATAAACCTCCTCCTCTAGTTCACCGTGCAGAAAAGCAGTCTTCACATCTACCTGCTCAAGCTCAAGATCATGCATAGCAACAATACCAAAAAATGCATGAATGGAACTATGCTTCACAACTGGAAGAACACATCATTATAATCAATACCTGGTATCTGACTGAAACCCTTGGCCACTAACTTTGCCTTAAATCTCGCGGGCTCACTAGGAGACAAAACCTCCTTCCTTTTGAAGATCCATTTGCAGCGAACGGTCTTCTTTTGTTTAGGAAAGAGCACAATATCCCATGTACCATTTTTCTCAAGTGACATCATCTCTTCCTACATAGCAGCAATCCACTTCTCGCGGTAACCGGAAACAACTGCTTCAGTGTATGTGGATGGCTCATGGATGTTCTCAACATGTTCTGCACAACTGAAAGCATAATGAACAATGTCACATTCTTCAATTAGGCGTTTAGGTTTGTTAATGACTCTCTTTCTCCTGTCGGCTGCAAGAGACTGAACTTGTCGCTGCAAAACAGGGGGTGAGTGCTGCACAACATCATCATCATGGACCTCTGTATCTGGAGCACCATCACCATTATCACCAACCTGTGCATGTGGAGCAACATCATCATTATCCACAATTACATTTTCCTCCTCATCAAGTTGCTCCACCTGCACAGTAACTCGTTGTGGCTGTTCATCAAAAGTACCTATGGATAGATCATCATGATACATAACAGATTCATTGAAAACAACACTCTTGCTCACGAAAATCTTATTAGTTTCAGGATTCCATAACTTGTATCCCTTTTACTCATGAACCGTAACCAACAAACACACGCTTAATATCTCTAGGCTCAAGTTTTCCATTATCAACGTGTGCATATGCAGTGCAACCGAAAACTCTCAACTGTGAATAATCAGCTGGTGTACCAGACCATACCTCCATGGGAGTTTTCTTATTAAGTGGAATGGATGGTGATCCATTGATGAGGTAACAGGCAGTGGAGGCGGCTTTAGCCCAGAAACGTTTGCGCATGCGAGCATTGGACAACATGCAACGAGCCCTGGAGATGATGGTTATGTTCATGCGCTCAGCCACACCATTCTGTTGAGGAGTGTATGGGACGGTGTTGTGCCTGACGATGCCCAAGTTTCTGCAATAACTGTTAAAAGTTTTTGAACAGAATTCCGTACCATTGTCAGTAAGAAGTATTTTTATCTTCCTCTCAGTTTGTCTTTCTACCATAACTTTCCAATCCCTAAAGGCATCAGACACATCATATATATTTTTCAAAAAATAAGGCCATATTTTTCTGGAGTAATCATCAATAATTGTAAGCATATAACGAGGGTCAGCAAGCGAGGGTTTACGGGAAGGTCCCCACAAATCAGCATGTACATAAGCTAATATACCTTCTGTAGTATGAACAGCAACATTGAACTTTACCCTCTTGTGCTTACTAAAAATGCGGTGCTCACAAAACTCCACCTCACTTACGTTGCAGCCATCAAGTACTTTCTTGGTCAATTCTATCATGCCAAGTTTACTCATATGCCCAAAGCGCATATGCCAAATATTAGTTTTACTGGATTTATCAGAAGTAGTAGCAACAACAGCAGTACCAGTAATAGTGCTTCCTCTAAGAACATATAACTTAGCGGAATTCATGGCCCAAGCCTACCGGAAGCATCAAGAGAAGTTAGTCTTTCTCTTTATACTTGAATTTGGAGCATAACATAACAATTGCTCGGATATGCTTGGACTGAATTTTAGGGGTGAAAACTTAGATTATGGTCCTGATAGTTCAATCCGGTGACGGAAACGCCTGAACGTCGTCTCCTTCCTGAAGGCACTACTGTAGAAGAACGCCGTCGTCCCTGTGGTGACATGAGATGGTTGATACGGATACGGTCCTTGCTACAGTTGTTTTCTTTTTCTCTCGCCTACACATAGTTTTGGACTATGACTTTCCTAAGTGTTGCGTGTTCTTGTGTGCATTGATTTTCCTATGTGCATTCAAGCCATGCAGAAGCCGGGAATGTGTGTATTCTCTTGATGCTTCATTTAAGCTAATAACATCAACCTTTGTTAAAAAAATATCTACTCATATTTTTTTGTTTGATTTTTAACCATTATTTCTGACAATAAAATATGATTTATATGTCATAATTAGCGAACCCGCTAAATCATGACTGGAGCCACAATGTCACGTGCATTGTTTTAATTGTACTGAACATTTGTTTATAGTACTACAAAAACATTGTATGTTGTATAAACATTTTTCAAAATTTTCACTTACATTTTTTCAATTTCAGGAACATGGTTTCATGCCAGGAGCATTTGTAAATGATGTCAACATTTTTCTTAGTTGCATTGACATTTCTTATACTGTGCGACCATTTTTTTTCAAATTCATGGTTTTCGAATTAAATATAAATTTTAAAAATATATTCATTTAAAATATAAATATAAATAAGAAAGGAAAAAGGAAATAGATAAATGACCATGATGTTTGTGTGAGGTCATCGTGGAGGGGGGAGCCTATGTCGTGCTCGCGCACGCGAGTGAGGGTGAAGGACTGCTGCTGCGCTGTGTCGCGCTATAAGCTAGACATAGGCACGCGTGCCGCATCCTATTTGGCGCTTAAGGCGCCAGCGACGGGATCGACCAGCGACCTCCTCGTTACGAAGCTAGCATAGTAACCACTAGGCCATAACATCGGCGCTTGCACAATTACTTGGTTTACCCATTTTATTACGGTCTCAGTTCGCGGATCGCCGGTCAGTTTTCATTCGGTTTTTATTCGTTTTTTCTTGTCTTTTTCCCGTTTTCTTAAATGTGCGGTTTTTGGTTTAATTTTGTTACTTTTTTTCAAAATCGATGATCATTTTCCCCAAAATCGATGATTTTTTAAAAATTGTTATACTTTCTCAAATTTGTAAAAAAAAAGTAAAAAATGATGAATTGTTTCTCAAATTCGACGAATTTTTTTCAAAAACTTTTCTTCAAAATCAATGAACTTTTCTACAAAATTGACGAACATTTTTATAAATTCAACAAACTTTTTTTAAATTTGATGAACCTTTTTTGCAATCGATGAACTTTTTCCCAAATTCATGAAATTTTATTGAAAATTGATGAACTTTTTCAAAAAAAATTGAAAACTTTTATTTTGATGAACTTTTTTCAAAATATGTGAACCTTTTTCATTTTTGTAATTTTTCCTTCAAAATTGGGTGAACTCTTTTTTTCCAAATTTGTGCACTTTTTGAAAAAATCATGAACTTTTCAAACTCACGAATGTTTATCCAATTTCATTCAAATTTCTGAATGAGAGATCCTACACGAAAAAGAGACTCGTGAGCGAGTGATCCTTTGTTTAGGGAGCAAGTGAGTTTTGGGCCATGGCCTAGTAAGCTATCGTGTGGGCGCCAGGACCCTGTTCAGGCGCTAAAGGTGCCGAACAGGAGCTCGCGGCACGTGTGGAGAACGTCCTCCCAATGTGTACCTCCCAACACGAACGTGTTGAGTCAATTGGGCCGTTCAGTTTTTTCAAGCCATCGGTTTTGGGAAGGTTCCAGAACCTTCTATAAAGCAAATTTTCATTTTCCCTTGTTTTTTCTTCCATTTTTTTCCTTTTGTATTCCTTTTTCTTTTTCTATGTGTTTTCTTTTTTGTGGTTCTTTTATTTTTATTTTTGTTGAAATTTGTTAGTATTTTTTGCAAATCCAATAACATTTTCTGAAATCCTTTTTTTGATAGAAAGACTATAACAAAGACGCTACAATATATTGGCGCAACATACTCAAATTGCAAGCATCATGTCTTGAACCTGGAAAAGGCGTCAGCCCTTTTCCACAACTCGGCTATGTGTTAGTCTACTTATTTTTGGAAATGATACACTTCTTTTGAATTTGAGAACAATTTTTGAAAGTAACTAACTTTTTCTGAATATCTGAACACTTTTTGAAATCCGTGAGCATTTTTTAACTCATGAGCATTTTTTTAAAATTAGGAACAATTGCTGATATTCATGAACATTTTCTAAAATCCATGAACTTTTCGGGTTCTTAAATATTTTTTAAATTCATGATTTTTATAAATCCTAATTATATTCTTAAAATCTGAGATTCGTGAACGGTTCTCTAAGTAAAAAAGGAAACAAAGAAGAAAAACGAAAAAAAGAGCGACAGACCCACACATGGGCCAGCCCAAAATGACGAATGGGGGAGCTAGGGGTGCGGGTTAGCTCGCTTTCTAGCGTGTGGATCGGGGAATAGGAGGATTGTACCAAGGCAACGCCATCACGTGTGAGCACATGCAAATCTTGACAAACACTTTAATGGTTATGGAGTAGATCGAGATTTAGTTATTTCTCAATTGATTTAGAAATAACAATCCGGCTATATAGGCTCATGTTTTTTATTTTTCAGGCTGAAAGGTAGGTTACCACCACGAGTAGCACCAACCGAGCCACGGTTACCCCTTGATCCAAAGTCAACATTCTATTCTTGTTTGGGCTCGATTCTTGTTTGGGAATCACATGTAGCCAGTCTTATATTCATGGCTTTTACAATTAGTTTATAAAAAGGCAAATCTTCTCTCCTACTCAAAAGAGGGTGACGTTCTCTATTTCACTTCTTTCGTCAAGCCCTTCCAGCACGGCTTGACAAAACCGTCACTAGCAACCCTAGCAGCGGCTAAACCATCTGTCATCAGGGGCCCTAGCGATCGATCTCATCTGGCTGGCTCAAGCGGTTGATATTTTGCTTTTGCGAGGATCCCTAACGACCAATCTCTGGCTAGCCCAGATGAACTCGATCAGATCAATCATCCCAAGCCCAGCAAGCGTGCACGATCATTCGACCTTTTTAGTGTTCCTATCGATCTTTCAGGTTTTTCTGACTCGGACGCACAATCACGATCAATCTTTCATTCTTGACTCAGATGGGCAATCACGATCGATCTTTCCCGTGGACCGTACACCTCCGTTCTACATCTACTACGAAAAGAAATCACTAGTTAGAGCACGCTTCCACCCCCTCTACGTGCATAAGTCTAAATAGACTGGCAGTGCTCTGTGTTGGACTATCAAGATGGAGGCTAACATCATGGACCGACGCGGTCATCGCTGTCATGCCGTCTGCTATGTCTCCACATCCATCTCGTTCGTCCTGTCAATTGCATGGCTTCATGGTACGCGAGATTGTAACCGCTACTCTCAGAGGTTGAGATTCCTAACCTTATACACATAGTATGACTTAATCATATATTCAGTTTCTAGAAATAAGGATAAGTGGAGACAAGGGTTGGACGTCGACCTATTGAGTGAGGTGGGGTCTTCAACCATTCTTATTTGTACTAGGGATGCATGACATTTTTTTTCTGTTGTAACGCATGGCCATGTTTGTTAGTCAGCCTATAAGACCTAGTAGGGATGGCATCCGCAAGGTATGGGTACGGGTGAAGCCACCCCATACCCTTACCTGTCCATCGTGAACTTGCCTATCATTCATACTCATTCTCATCAAGGGTACAATTTTTTGACCTAAATACCTCCGACATCAATACAGGATTTGACTCAACGACACCTCCGATAGTGGCAAGAAGACATGATATGGGATGGTGGAGACTGGCAGCTAGAGTTTCTCAGCGAGTCCCACCTGTGAAGATGTGATTGGTTTGCAGCCCTAACAAAATTTGTATGAGACTTCACTCAATCAATGGGCTGACAAACACACTGCCAAGTTTAAACTTGGCCTTTGCGTTTTGAAGGCGATCTCGAAATATAATGATAGGTAGATCATTGATGATCACTAATTCACTACCATGGCCGATCCGATGGTGTCGTCCTACAACTTATGTGATTTCGACGTGCCGATACGGATTATCTTTTCCAGACACATCCGACGCATCACCCTCGCCTGCACGCACCAGCTGAAAGGCAAAAGGGGAAATGGAGAAAGACGGGCAACCATCGTACGCAAAGGAAAGCTTGCTAGCTACGTCCCCAAGATGGAATATTCCAGACTCTTCTTCCCTGATCCGCTCTTAAGCTCAATGCATTCAGCTTGAGTGGTACACCACCTCGACTGGTTTACGATAGTATTTGTGCATGAATTGATAACATCTTTAATTGATTTCGTTGCTACGAATGGTGCAGTTAGCAAGTGCTTAACATTAAGCTCTTGTCTAATATTGGTCGCTCTCGTCAACTAGAGTAAGTTTGGCAAAGGCAAACAAAGCATTAGCACACTACTCGATCGGAATAGTTTAGTTATGCATATTGATCGTCTATATGCCGATGTGTCCAGTGGTGCTCACCATATATCCGTCAAGTTCATTCACAAAAGTGTATGATCTTATTAGCTAGTGATATCTACTCATCTACTACTACTAATTAATCAGCATCATTGCATCAAGATGTGGCCAGTGTGTTCTCAAAGTTCTTTTTTTTTTCTGTTATTAATGGAACGCCGGTGTTCGCTTTCGCCAACAGGTGCGGGTGTGGCTCTTCCACCGGCTGTCACCTGTTGGCGAGTTTTTTCTTTGTCTTGGCTTCGGCCTATACTTTATATGCACTTCTCTCTCTTAATTGATTAATAAAATATGATAAAGTTTGCTTTTTTTTTTTGCGGGAGAAGTTTGCTGTTGTTTCATGTAAAAAAAACATTAAGGAGTTATCCATTTCTACTCACCCATGTTCACCTTACATGTCTAGATGAAAGAACACTTCTTCAACAACACAATGTCAAGAGCTAATTGAAACATTGAGAATGCACACGGCCAAAAAGAAAAAGAAGGAAAAAAGACATCCTCAACGAGTGTCTTTTTTTTGCGGGTATCTCATCGTGTGTCATACTGAGGCGAACAATGATATACTGCAACAAGCAACGACATCTACCATTGCCCGTTGGGGAGGTAAGCAAGACGAATGTGGGCTCCATCGTGGTCGAGCCTCCCATCGCCGGCACAAGGGGTGTCAGTCGTGGTCACGTGCCGCTCCTACCCCCCCTTTCCCCGGCCTAGGGCTCACTGGTCTCAGATCTGTGATGCTTGGCCGGAACGGTTGCCATTGGCTCGGTCGGTGGATGGGGTCGGTAGATTGGGTCAAAGCTGATCCTTCGGTTGGTCGCCATGTGGTTTGTATGCAATGCGGTGGTTGGAGGGGCAGTGTTCGTTGGTAAAATGACTAAGACGTCGTTCACATGTGAGGGAGTCCTGGACTAAGGGGTTCTCGGGCGTCTGGCCTGTTAGCCACGGGCCGGACTAATGGCTGTGAAGATACGAAGACCGAAGACTGCACCTGTGTCCGGATAGGACTCTCCTTGGCGTGGAAGGCAAGCTTGGCGACCGAATATGTAGATTCCTTTCTTTGTAACCGACCTTGTGTAACCCTAGATCCTCCTGGTGTCTATATAAACTAGAGGACTTAGTCCGGTGGGAGATATACTCATTACCATAGTCATACAGGCTAGGCTTTTAGGGTTTAGCCATCTCGATCTCGTGGTAGATCAACTCTTGTAATACTCATATTTATCAAGATCAATCAAGCAGGAAGTAGGGTATTACCTCCATAGAGAGGGCCCGAACCTGGGTAAACATCGTGTCCCCCGTCTCCTGTTACCATCGACCTTAGACGCATAGTTCGGGACCCCCTACCCGAGATCCGCCGGTTTTGACACCGACATTGGTGCTTTCATTGAGAGTTCCACTGTGCCGTCCCCAAAAGGTTTCGATGGCCCCTTCAATCGTCTACAATGACGCTGTCCAAGGAGAAACCTTTCTCCCCGGACAGATCTTCGTATTCGGCGGCTTCGCACTGCGGGCCAACCCATGTGGCCATCTGGAACAGATCTATAGCTACGCCCCTGACCATCAGGTCAGATTTGGAAGCTTGGACTACGTTGCGGACATCCGTGGAGACTTGATCTTCGCCGGATTCAAAACCGCAGCGGCAGCTCCCGGTCACACCGATGCACACGATCTAAATCTGTCGTCGGACCACACTCAGGAGATCGCTCCCGTGACTGCTCTGGCCTTAGATCCGGAGCAGATCGTGCCGTCTGAGGATGGGAAGCTCAACCCCACCATGGAGGCCACAGATTCCACGGTGTTGGAGCCGAACATAGACCTAAAGTCACACGACGCCTATGTCACCGGAACTCCGGACTCGTTTCTGGTCATAAATTCTGAGCCACGTGCATCCGCGGACACCGAACTTGACCGCTTATCGATCTTTGAGTTCAGCCGCAGACATCTTCCAACATTCGCCCTTTGGCGATGTGCTAAACTCATTAAAGAATCTGTCCTTGGCGGGGGACTCACAACCGAACTATGTACGGTTCGAACTAGAGGCGTATCATGGGGAATTTTGCTTCCCACCCGCCACCCACTTCATAGCCACTGTTGAGGACTTAACCGACATGCTTGACTACGGCTCCGAAGACATCGTCAGTACGAACGACGATGCTGATAAGGAGCAAGGCCAAAACTCACCATTCACTGGACGACGAACGGCCACTTCTTCCTACGACGTATACATGGTGGATACGCCTGAAAAAACTAACAACGATGACAAAGAAAATCCAGTTGAGAATAAACCTCGTGAGACACACCCTAAGCGCCGGCCTCCTCGGCGCCGCTCTAAGTCACGTCGTTCCAAAGACAACAATACTGGCATCGAAAAAAATAATACTCCGGACGATGCCGAAAACAATGAAGACCCCGTCAAGGTAACCTCCGAACAGGAGGAACGGGAAAATGGGCAAGTTAGCCCTGATGAACAGGCCATACACGAAGACTCGGAGGACAGTAATTATCTTCCGCTCTCCGAGGAAGAGGAGAGCCTCGGCAACGAAGATTTCATCGTGCCTGAGGAACCTCTCGAGCAGGAGCACTTTAAACGCCAGCTAATAGCCACTGCAAGGAGCCTGAAAAAGAAGCAGCTGCAGCTTCAAGCGGACCAGGATCTGCTCAATGATAGATGGACCGAAGTCCTGGCAGCCGAAGGATACGGCCTTAGTGGCCCAGCCAAAAGTTACCCGAAGCATAGATCTCTACCTCAGTTCGATGACGAGGCGCTGGAGCCCGTACCATCATCACACAATGCGGCAGGCCGGCCACAACTTGGTCAGGATAAAGCGACAACTCAGGCCGAACACCAGACCGCCCCACCTCGCCGTAAAGGCAAGAGTAAAACAGCTCGAGGTTGTACATACGACCTTCGACAGTACTTGGACAATAGAGCAGGACACACAAGATCGATCTACGGATCGCGAGGACGTGCCTCGACACACGACGATGGCTACCTATTAGGACGTGACAAACCTAGCCACGCCCGGGCCGAAAACGACAAATGGACTCCATCAGAGGTACATCACAATGTGGCCCAATTTAGAGGCGCCGCACACCCTCTTTGCTTCACAGACGAAGTAATGGAGCATGAATTCCCAGACGGGTTCAAACCCATGAATATCGAATCATACGACGGAACAACGAATCCCACGGTATGGATCGAGGACTTCCTCCTCCATATCCACATGGCCGGCGGAGATGACCTTCATGCCATCAAATACCTACCACTAAAACTCAAAGGACCAGCTCGGTACTGGTTAAACAGTCTGCCGGAAAATTCTATTGGCAGCTGGGAAGATTTGGAAGACGCCTTTCGCGACAACTTCCAAGGAACATATGTCAGGCCACCGGGTGCCGATGACTTAAGTCACATTGTCCAGCAGCCCGGAGAGTCAGCCAGGAAGCTTTGGACCAGGTTCTTAGTTAAAAAGAATCAAATCGTCGACTGTTCGGACGCGGAAGCCCCTTGCGGCCTTCAAACACAGCGTCCGGGATGAATGGCTTGCACGCCACCTCGGTCAAGAAGGACCTAAATCCATGACAGCCCTTACCGCTCTAATGACCCGCTTTTGCGTGGGAGAAGACAGCTGGCTCGCTCGTAGAAGCAACAACGCCAGCGACTCAGGCACTTCCGAAATCTGAGACGGCAATGGCAAGCCACGACGAAGCAAACGCAACAGTCGCAATGATAATGAAAGATCACGCGACACAGCGGTCAACGCCGGATTCAGCAATCCGAAACCCGGTCAACGAAAAAAGCCATTCAAGGCGCACAGAGACGGACCATCCAACCTAGACAGGATATTGGACCGGCCCTGCCAGATTCACGGCCACCCCGATAAACCAACTAATCATACCAATAGAAGTTGTTGGGTCTTCAAGCAGGCCGGCAAGCTCAACACCAAACACAAGGGGAGGAGGCCGCCAGGCGATACGGACAACGAAGAAATTCACCAGCCAAATACCGGGGGTCAGAAGCAATTTCCCCCTGAGGATCGACCAATCCCGGAGCGGAAATAGCAATTCGGCTTCCGCCGCCCACCTCATATACCCGCGAAATTTGTATCGCGCATACATCACTACGCACTTAAGATACCATGGGCATCGGCGGAAGTACAATACGGACAAGCCTGCAAGCATTCCCGTAACATTTTTTATCTACATTACTCTTTCTTCCTTCATTATCTCTTAAAAACAGGTGACGCAAAGGACAAACATCTAACTGACTCTATCGGTGTTCGGATCCGTACACTCACCTAAGAGGCTACTTCCATCAAGGATTCCCCTCGCCGAGGACAGGCGGCGCAGACGTGCGACAGGAGGTCCAAAATAACTTTTTGTATACCGCACTCTTTATTTCGAGCCTGTAATATGCCTTTTTCCTCCGCCTTCGACCCCGGGCATGTCAAATAGCTGGGGTTGAGGTCTTTCTACCTATAAAGTAACCATTGGCATATCACTCAGGTCCCAGTAAACATAATCCGCATTAATCATTCGTTTCTTTTTCATAAATGAATTTGGCCCCTATAGCTGTTTCACAGCCATACCTCGGCATAACCTGCCAGGGGCTCGGTATGGGAACAAATGAGTTGCCAACAAAGTCCGAACAGCTTTATAGCGTACTTCGGCATCGCGAGTTTGGCCTTATATGCATCAGCTCCGAATCATGTCTTGGGTCAATGGTTGGGTTGCCCGGCTCCTGTGCTTGCTACCTTACGTTCCGCTCTATCGACTAGGGTAGTAAAGGGAGAACTACTGCGATTGTGCTTCCGGTTCATCTGGTCAAGCACCTCAGTAGAGAAAGCCAAAAACCGACTGTCGTGATGCTGCGAGAGCTGGTCAACCACTCGATGACTTATCAGAATCTATCGCGATTCCCTCCGTATCACACGAAGGACCTTTTTTCTTCAGGTCATATATGTAACGCATCATATTGGAATAAGCCGTACACATACCAGGGGCTATATCGTAGCCCCCCTATGAAACTCCTATGGCTAAGTGAAAGTGTTAACGCCCTATAATCTGATTGCCTGGTTCGCCGCATTATCACCTCCTTCATGGACCAAGACGTTGGGTCAAGAGTGGTCAAATGCTTTTCCGAACACCCCCGTACTTCCTACGAGGGGGCTGAAGCCGACGGCTGGAAAACTTTCAGATTATATAAAACGGCCGCACAGGAGGAACACAAGCTTTCGAGCAAAACATAAAAATAGATTAACTATAAATTTGTCTTTTACAATTCCCATACACCTCACTCGAATACTATGTCTTTCGAGCATTGACCCTCTATCAAGCGGGCGGCCTCTAAGACATCTTCAAAATAATGCTCCGGTGCATGACGGTCCTTGCCCTTGGGTGGACTCTTCGCCGCAACATCGATGGCCTTCATCTTCCCCCCGAATGTCTTGACATGGGTAAAGGCCATCTGTGCACCTTCAATGCACGCCGACCGCTTCACAGCGTCGATACGTGGCACCGCATCAACAAGCCGCTGCACCAAGCCGAAGTAGCTATTCGGAACAGGCTCAGTCGACCACAGCCGGATTATGACGTTCTTCATGGCAGCGCCGGATATTCTATGAAGCTCGGCCCATTGGGACATCTATTCATTCAGCAACAGAGGGTGCTTTGACGCGCCAAATTGTGACTAGAAAAACTTCTCCGTTGCATACCCCTCCCACACTTGGTAAAACTGTGCAGCATCGGAAGAACTCTTCGGCAAGTCTAAAACTCGTCCGGAGAACTCCACACTTGGTTAAGCTGAGTATAGTTCGGACCGCCGAACTTAGCCTGTAGCAAAAAGGGCTTACCGCCCGCAATCTCCCCAGCTTGCCGGATCTCCTCACTGGCTGCTCTGGATTCAGACCGCGCTTCTCTCGCCTCTCGTAAGGCCTTGTCAAGTTCAGCCGTTTTGGCTTCATTCTTTTTCTCAAGAAATTCACAGCGGCCAATAGAATTTTTTAGTTCGAGTGCCATCGCGGATATCTTCTCCTCGTCTTGGAGCCGAGCAGGTTGTTCGTCCTTTAACTCAGCGGATGCCTTTTCGGCAGCCGCATTACTAAACCGGGCCTGTTCCTTGGTCTGGGACAGCTCCGCCCGAAGAATCTCAACGGCGGCAGCACCATCTGCAGCCATGCATATCCCAGTATATAACTTTCAGCGTCATGCTTATATTACAAAAATGTATTTGAAAGGACTGCTCCGAATACATACCTTGCGACTCGTGAAGACGCATATTGATTAACGCAATGTCATCCCCTGCCACATCAAGCTTCCACTGCAGCTCGACAATATACGTAGTCCGGGAAGTAGCCAGGGGGGAAGCAGCCTGTGTTCCAATTAATCAGATTAGTCCTTGAGTATTTCTTCTTGATCCTCGGTTCGCCTCCCATGGGAAGCCAACCCGAGTCTCAGGGGCTACTACCTATACACAGGTGCATCTTTGCAAATACAATATAGTTGAAAACATTACATCACAAACCTCGAAGCCTCTTAGCAGGCTCATGAAGGCTTCATTAAATCCGCTCTTCGCGGACAGGATCTTCTCAACCATCGTACCCATCAAGGTACGTCGTTCCCCCGAGACAGATGCTTTTCGCAGCATATCCCTCAACATATCCGGCGCCGCCGGGTCTCCGGAAGCCGTTGTAGGAGCACGACCATCCTCTGAAGGAACCCGTTCACCCGTCTCCAGAATCATTGTTGGCTGAAAACCAGATAGTCCGGGGCCTTCATTATTGGCCCCCGAATCCCGGACGATCGGAGGTCCACCTTCGGGTACTGCCTCTTTAACTCCCTGCACCGCTTGTTGATCAAGAAAAACCTTCTGAGATGACACTTCGGAGTTGTCCGCCTTATTGGGCGAGGAGGTCGGGGGAGGCGTCTCGCTTTCCATCATCTCTAGGAGGAGATCTCCCGAAGAAGAGGATTGCCCCGAAAAACCCTGTGCCGAACTGTAAAAATACACAGGCACGTTACATGCCTCTTCGGTACCAGGAAAGGAACGGGATGCTATCAAAGCACCCTGGATTCACTTACGATTTGGTTGAGGGTTTGTCCCCATGACTGGGCTGTTCAGCGGCGTCGCCTTCCAATCCCGAGCCGCTCGACGGTGGCATCTTGCCCCTCTTGGGAGACCACCCCTCCCAACCTTCGGAGGCGGCCCTTTTCTTCCTGAATGGAGAAGGGATACTCGCTTCTCTTTCGCCTTTGTCTTCGGGTGAGGAAATGTCGATTTCTCCGGACTCAATATCTAATTTACCTCCGGAATGAAGGTCACCCCGGGTCTTCTCACTCTCCACCTTGCCCTCCCCTACCGGCACCTGGTACGGTGCCGGTGCCAGCATCCTTGTTAACACGGGGTCCGCTGAGTCTTCGGGAAGAGGGGCTGGACACCTAATCCATTCCGCTTTCTTTATCCAGCCCTGGAAAAAGATGGTTTGCTCAGTATCTTACCACAAGATATCTGACTATGAGGTGTTTGGCGGACGAGTACTTACCGTGGTATCCGGATGGTTACAGTCTAGGCCGATATCTTCGGTGGTGTCCGGCCATTGTTTTCGTTTCCCGAAAAATAATTTCCACATTCCTTCGTGCGTAGTGCCGAAGAAGTGCTGAAGAGTCCGTGGCCCTTCTGGGTTAAACTCCCACATGCGGAGAGGTCGTCACTGGCACGACAGGGTCCGGCGGACTAGCATTACCTGAATAACGTTGACAAGATCGATATCCTTCTCAATGAGGCTTCAGATGCGACTTTGCAGAGTCCGCACTTCGTCAACTGATCCCCAGTCCAACCCCTTATTAATCCATGATGCAAGCTGAATTGGGCGGCTGGATCGAAACGCAGGCGCAGCTGCCCACTTGGAACCGCGGGGCTCGGTGATATAGAACCACTCCTGCTGCCATAAGTCGGAAGATTCTTTGAAAGATCCTTTTAGCCAGATAGCGCTGGTAAGCTTGCTCACTACGTCACCACCGCACTCCGCCTGCTCCCCCTCTATCATTTGCGTTTCACATTGAAGGTTTTGAGCCACAAGCCGAAGTGTGGAGGAGTTCGGAGGAAGGCTTCGCACGTGACGATAAACGCCGAGATGAGAAGAACAGAGTTCGGGGCGAGATCGTGAAAATCTAGTCCATACTAGAACATGAGTCCCAGGACAAAGGGATTAAGGGCGAACCCTAATCCTCGGAGGAAGTGGGAAACGAACACGACCCTCTCGCCGGATCTAGGGGTAGGGATAACCTGCCCCTCCGCGGGAAGCCGATGGAAGATTTCTGCGGTCAGATATCTTGCCGCCCGAAGTTTCACGATATCCTCCTCTGTGACAGAAGAAGCCACCCACCGGCTGGATCCGGACATGACTGAGACTTGCGGAGGGTGAAACCTGGGTGTTGGAACTCAAGGTAGTAAGAGTCGAGGAAGAAGCACGCGTGGAGAAGAAAAGGCGGGTATGTGCCCCTTTATAAAGGCCGAGAATATCGAACGCCTCCTCCCGGGCCTTAAAATTTGCCTATTCCCAAGGAATTGTACCCTAAGGACGGTTGGGTTACCCATGTCTGTGTCGATAAAAGAATCCCTTAATAAGGGGACACGATCTCTGATTGGATAAGACGTGCCAATAACAACCGCGTCTTGGAACGTGGGGCCGCAGGCGAAACAACGGTTCGAAATAATGACCGGACTGACATGATGTCATGTTGTAAAAAGTTGCCAGAGGATTGGACTTATAAATTATTATGCCCTATGTGGAAGTATATGTTACTCGTGCTGCAGAGCCAAACTCGATCGTCCGAAGACCACTGTGAAGTATCCGGAAAGAAGGGAAGTCGCCTTGCAATGCCGAAGACAGGTCTATGCGCCGGATACCTTGTCATTGAAGCCAGGTTCAGGGGCTATTGAGGGAGTCCTGGACTAAGGGGTCCTCGGGCGTCCGACCTATTAGCCACGGGCCGGACTGATGGGCTGTGAAGATACGAATACCAAAGACTGCACATGTGTCCGGATAGGACTCTTCTTGGCGTGGAAGGCAAGCTTGGCGACCGAATATGTAGATTCCTTTCTTTGTAACCGACCTTGTGTAACCCTAGATCCTCCCGGTGTCTATATAAACCGGAGGACTTAGTCCGGAGGGAGATATACTCATTACCATAGTCATACATGCTAGGCCTTTAGGGTTTAGCCATCTCGATCTCGTGGTAGATCAACTCTTGTAATACTCATATTCATCAAGATCAATCAAGTAGGAAGTAGGGTATTACCTCCATAGAGAGGGCCCGAACCTGGGTAAGCATCGTGTCCCCCGTCTCCTGTTACCATCGACCTTAGACGCACAGTTCGGGACCCCCTACCCGAGATCCGCCGGTTTTGACACCGACAACATGCCATATAGAATGGGCGACTGATTATTTGTAATTATACGTACAATTGTATGTTGTCCAGTGATTATAGATTCGTGTGGTGGATTCCTCTACTTCATTACTTTCACTGTTAATTGAAGAAGATACCAGTATATCTATTTAATGGGTCATAAGTTCAAAGAATTTCAAAATGAAGTAGAAAAATCATCATAACAAGAAAATCAAGTTTCTAAGATCACATCACATAGGGGAGTATTTGAGTTATGATTTTAGCGAACATTTGAAGAGTTGTGGGATTGTTTAGCTTACCCCTCCCATAACGTCATAGAGGAATGGAGTGTCTGAGAGATGCAATCGGACCTTGTTAGACATGTTGAGATCGATGATGTCACTAACTAAACTTCCATTATCCTTTTGGGGTTCTGGTGTATGGATTGCAACTTTTACAATGAATAGATCTCCATCTAAATCTGTTGAAACGGCTCTATATGAGATATGGCACGAGAAGAAACGAAACATGTCTTTTCTTAAAATTTTGGAGATGCATTGTGTATGTAGTGTTCACAACCAAATAAACTCGATCGGAATAAGTGCTACTTTGTAGGAACAGTTGGGTATTCCTTTTATCATCACACTTAAGGCAAAGTGGTTGTCGCAAAGAGCGATGTGTTTTTAGACTAAATAGTTTCTTGTGAAAGAGGTTTGTGGGAGGACAATGCAAGTCTACGAGAGCAGTGAATCTTTGTCATCAAGTCAGAGTGACGCAGAGCAGAAAGTGGTTTCGGAGTTTCCCACAATGACTGATACGGAAGCCCCTACATGTTTTGCAGAGGCTTCAGTCGAGCTAGCAACTGAACCATGTAGGTCATGTAGAATTTGCACAAAACCAGAATGGTATCCAGATAAAGTATTGTAGTTAGGCAATGATGAGCCGACGACATATATGGAAGCAATGATGGGCCCTGACTCCGGTACATGGCTAGACATCATATAACCGAGATAGGATCCATGT
The DNA here is from genome assembly GCF_018294505.1 of Triticum aestivum. Lineage (NCBI taxonomy): Eukaryota > Viridiplantae > Streptophyta > Magnoliopsida > Poales > Poaceae > Triticum > Triticum aestivum. The sequence goes on from NC_057799.1 coordinate 195,304,608, forward strand.
ACAAGAACCAAGTTTGAAACTTGGTAGACCCTCCAGAAGGCATGAAGCCCATCGAATGCAAGTGGATCTATAAAAATAAAACAAACGCGGATGGGAACATATACATCTATAAATCTCGACTTGTGCCAAAGGGTTTCCGACAAGTTCAAGGAGTTGACTACGATGAGACATTCTCACCCGTAGAGATGCTTAAGTCTGTTCGGATTATTCTACCCATTGCTGCATATTTCAATTACGAGATGTGGCTAATGTATGTCAAAACAACTTTCATAAATGGGAGGCTAACCGAGAACCTTTATACGATACATCCCAAGGGTTTTGTAAATCTGAAGGATGCTAGAAATATATGCAAACTTTAGAGGTTCATCTATGGAATGGAACAAGCACCACGGAGTTGGAATCTTCGGTTTGATGAAGCGGTAAATGGGTTTAGCTTCGTAAAGATTGGTGAAGACGCTTGTGTTTACAAGAAAGTATGTGGGATCTCAAAAGAATTTCTAATACTTTATGTGGATAACATATTGTTAATTGGGAATGACGTACCTTTTCTTGACATAATTAAGGCTTTGCTGAAAAATATTTTTTCAATGAAGGACTTGGGCTGGGCAACATCCATATTAGGCATTAAGATCTATGGAGATAGATCCATGCTCCTAATAGGGCCAAGCCAGAGTACACATATACACAAAGTGCTGAAGAGGTTCGGTATGGAAACGCCAAGAAGGGTTCTTGACGATGTTGCATGGGAAAATTTTGAGCAAGACTCAATGTCCTTTGACACCTAACGAGTTATAACGCAAGATTAAGATTCCATATGCATTCACTATTGTATCAAGCATGTATGTCATGATATGTAGAAGAGCAGATGTGTCATATGCTCTAAGTGTTACGGGAAGATACTAGAGTGGTCCAAGTCATGGTCACTAGACAATAGTGAAAAATATCCTTAAGTACTTAAAAAGGAGTAAGGGCATGTTCCTTATATAAAATGGTGACAATGGAAGAGCTCATTGTAAGGGGTTACACCGATGTTAGCTTTGTTAAAGATCTGGAGATTTTCGATCTTAATCAAGCTTTGTGTATACACTAAATGGTGGCATGGTTAGCTAGAAGAGATCCAAGCAGGACACTATGGCAGTTTATACAATGGAGGCCGAGTATATTGTTGCTTCAAAAGCAGCAGAAGCAGCAAGGGAGGATTTTGGATAAAGAAGTTCATCCCCAAGATTGGTGTGGTTCCAAGCGCGTTGGATCCTATGAAACTCTATTGTGATAATAGTGAAGTGATGCCATAGCTTAGGTCAAGGAGCCAAGGTCCTGCCAGAAATCCAAACATATACAAAGCTGATTCCACATCATCCAAAAATTAGTGGAGCGTGGGGACATAAATAAATACAAGATACACAAAGACCTGAATGTGTCAGATCCGTTGATGAAGCCTCTGCCACAAGCAAAGCATGAGCAATACCCGAATGCCATAGTTGTTAGCGTTGACTAGAGTATTGACTCTAGTGTAAGTCACAGACTCTTTGAAATATGCCCTAGAGGAAATAATAAAGTTGTTGTTGTTCCATTTCCATGTTCATGATTAAGTTTATTTTCTATGCTAGAATTGTGTTGGTTCCTGAATATGATATTCATAGGAAAACATAATTGCACGTGTGGAATAATAAACACCAAACATATCTCTAGGTAGTCCTCTAGACTAGCTCATGTATTGTTGATGGTCTTGTTTTCCTGATCATGGACATTGTTAATGTAACTAAGGTGTCTACAACAATGAGAACACATTGTTAGGGTAACAATGATATTGGATAGACCCACTTATGAAATTTTACGAGATCATGTTGTCAAAATGTTGTCAGTGTTTTATCATAATGTGTTCACATTTACTTGTGTCCTTAGACCATGAGCTATGAGAATATCATAGACCTAGATACCGGATGGTTGATTATGGGTCATCAAACGTTACTCCATAACCGGGTAATTATAAAGGTGACTTTCATATAAGTTATGAAGTATGTTGTGGTGCTAGATATGTCAAGAATGGGATTTACCCTTTCGGCGATAGAGAGATACACTATGAGCCCACTCGGTTCACGGTATCCAGCATTGCCTGGCTAGGTATTGTGACTATCGAGTTAATTAGGCTATACTGTATACGAAAATGATAAAAAAAATTACAAACCAGAAACAAGGATGACTAGGTATTGCGATCAAGGAGTTGATCACATGGATAACTTCAAAGTGTCTCAGGTTGTTAACGTACCGCGAGGCAAAGGGGCCTCAATGTGGTAGTGGAAGGTTCACTCTATAATTAAAGATCTTCGATAATATGTCCGAATCGTTATGGCTGTCCAGATCCCACTAGCGATATTAATCGGAAGATGTTCCAGACATATCCACATATGCTCAAACATATAGGGTCACACACTTAACATTTCGCGACATTTAGGAATGCTATGATTTAATGGAGACTGAGATAGGAGGGTTTAGAAAGTGTTTCTAATGATGTTGGAAGCACTCTGGAAGGTCCCGGAGAGTTTTGATGATGTCCGGAAGTGTTTCGAAAGGTATGTGAAGATTCTAGGACATGATGGAAACTTTCAAAAATGACTGAAAGATTACGGAATGTTCCAAAACATTCTGGAATGATCATACTAGGCCACCCCACTTCCTTGAGGGACAAGGCAACCCGGTGGGGCCAAGTCAGCCGAACCCCTCTTGGCTTTGAGGGCAAGGCAATCTAGGTGGAGTCTTGGTAGGACCCCTCTGGCGTAGGGAGGGAGGACTCCTCCTTGTTCGGTCGACCCTCCTACCCTGTCAAAAGAATATTTATGCATGGTCGATAAGTTACAATTTTGGAATATGAATAAGTTCGTTCAAAATGAAGTTTGAGAAACTATGACAATAGTTAGTTTCACAGAAAAAATTCACATTTTTTTCAAGTTCATACACAATTAACTTCCAATTTATATCTTCATAATTTTTTAAGATGCACACGATTTTTTGAGCCGTGCATACATATTTAGTTCATTTTGCTAATGTGTTAGAACCTTTTTAAAATATGTCAGATCTTTCTACGTGTCATCTGAAGTAATATGAAAAGTCAAAGATCTTTAGATTTCGTGTGTTCATCAACAAACATGTTGAGTTAATTGATGTGAACCCATTGATTTCACAAACAAGCCGTTAGTTTGTTTAGGAAACAGAAATACAATAATGTGCATTGGTATCTCTTTTTTTTGTCACGATCCATACATGAGGAACGATGCAATCTTTTGGCAAAATAACAAGGCGACCGCTAGGCGCCGGTGTGCCGGCCGAACGTTTCGGCCGGTCGCACGCTAGCCGTCGGATTGGCCCGCCCCGAACCATTGGATCGTTATCTATCCAGGTCGTTTTTTTCCTCCTCCGCTTCATGACTTCTCCTCCATGCACAGGTCATCCCATGGCAGTCGCCCCTCTCCCACGCGCCCCCGCAACATTCGTTCCCGCTCTCTCCTCCTTGTCTCATCCCCGCGACGCTCGTCGTCGAGGCTCACCGCCGACGCTCGCCACACGACTCCGGCGGGAGCTCGCGGCTTGCAGTAGACTGGCGCCTCGCGTCTTCGGAGACCTCGCCACGCCGTGCGCTCGCCCCAGCTCCAACACGGGAGCTCGCCTCCCCCAGCATCAATGGCCGCCACGTCCAGCCGCCCCCTCCATCTCGCCGTTGCAGCTTGGCACGCCGATCCTATTCGTCTAACTCATCGTGGTCACCGTCGTCTGGCGATGTTTCACCTTGGTAGCAAAAATGCTCAGCGGCAGAAGCTTTTTTCCTGTCGGTTGCAACAAATGAGGACGTCCGCCGTTGTCGCCGCAGAAAACAAATCAGACGATGAAGCAAAATCACATGCTGGTTCCAGCTCTGAATTTGACGGCTGTAGCGAAAAACATCGCTGGTGGAAGCTTCTGCGGTTTTCGGTTGCAACAAAACACATGGCTTCAACGTCGCCGCCGCGAAAAACACCCTAGCTGAGTGCAGCAAAAACACATGCTGGTTCCAACTCTGGATTTGCAGGTTCCAAAAATTATGCGCTCCACCATTGTCACCACAGAAAGCACTTCGACGATGCAGCAAAATATATTTGTTGGTTCTAGCTCTGGCTTTCCCGGTTGTAGCAAAAACAAAAGCTGGTTCCAGCTCTGGCTTTGCCGGGACAAAATCGTTTAATGCAAAAGCCCTTGCTGGTCACTACTTCCGCCGGTCGCCGTGGTAGCAAAAAACCTTGCTGATAGAAGCTTTTGCCTTGTCCTTTGCAACAAAATGAGGCGGCCGTCGACGTCGATGTAGAAAACACTATGCACCAAAACTGCATGCTTGATATGTCTCCAACGTATCTACTTTTCCTAACGCTTTTCCTCTTGTTTTGGACTCTAATTTGCATGATTTGAATGAAACTAATCCTGGACTGATGCTGTTTTCAGCAGAACTACCATGGTGTTGTTTTTGTGCAGAAATAAAAGTTCTCGGAATGGAACGAAACTTCGCGAGGAATATTTATATAATAAATAAGAATTTCTGGAGCTAAGACCAGCCGAAGAGGGGCACCTGGGTGGGCACAACCCACCAGGGCGCGCCCCCTCTCCTGGCGCGCCCAGGTGGGTTGTCCCCACCTGATGGCCCCGCAGACCCTGAAACCGACGCTATAAAATCCTATTTTTTCTAAAAAAAATCAGGGAGAAAGAATTATCATGATCCACGAGACGGAGCCACCGTCACCTCCTGTTCTTCATCGGGAGGCCAGATCTAAAGTCCGTTTAGGGCTCTGAAGAGGGGGATCTTCGTTCTTCGTCATCACCAACCCTTCTCCATCGCTAATTCCATGATGCTCCCCACCGGGAGTGAGTAATTCCTTCGTAGGCTTGCTGTTCGGTGAGGAGTTGGATGAGATTCATCATGTAATCGAGTTAGTTTTGTTAGAGCTTGATCCCTAGTATCCACTATTTTCTTATATTGATGTTTCTATGACTTTGCCATGCTTAATGCTTGTCACTTTGGGTCCGGGTGCCATGAACTCAGGTCTGAACAGTTTATGTTATCATCATTATATCCATGTTTTAGATCCGATCTTGCAAGTTATAGTCACCTACTACGTATTATGATCTGGTAACCCCGGAGTGACAGAAACCGGGACTTCTTTCGGTGATGACCGTAGTTTGAGGAGTTCGTCTATTCACTATGTGTTAATGCTTTGTTCCGGTTCTCTATTAAAAGGCGGCCTTAATATCCCTTACTTTCCAATATGGACCCCGCTGCCATGGGAGGGTAGGACAAAATATGTCATGCAAGTTCTTTCCATAACCACGTATGACTATTTACGGAATATATGCCTACATTATATCGATGAACTGGAGCTAGTGCTGTATCGCCCTAGGTTATAACTGTCTCATGATGGATATCATCCAACAAGTCACCGATTCAATGCCTACGAATTTATCTTATATTGTTTCTGCTAAGTTACTACCGCTATCATCACTATTACACTTGCTACAAAATTACTACTATCACTGTTACTGTTACTATTGCTGTTGTCACTATTATCAAAACTATCAAACTACTTTGCTACTGATCATGTTGCTGCAGATAATTAATCTCCATGTGTGGTTGAATTGACAACTCAGCTGCTAATACCTTTAAATATTGTTTGGCTCCCCTTGTGTCAAATCTATAAATTTGGGTTGAATACTCTACCCTCGAAAACTGTTGCGATCCCCTATACTTGTGGGTTATCAAGACCTTTTTCTGGCGCCGTTGCCGGGGAGCATAGCTATATTTGTTGAGTCACTTGGGATTATTATCAATTCATCAGTATGAAGAATCTGAAGGATCCTAAGACTAAGATATTTCCCTCAAGGACGAGGGGAGGTAAGGAACTGCTATCCAGTTCTGCTTGAGATTCACCTTCTGTTATGAGTAAACTTGCAACACCACCACATGCTATTAATTCTGATGTGTCGCAAGTTATTGATGATGCTACTTCTGCTATGGATAATGCTTATGATGATGCTAGTACCTTTCTTGATAATGATGATCTGCCACTTGGTGACTTTCTTGATAAACAAATTGCTAGAGTAATACAACATGATGTTGTTGAATCTGATGATGAGCTTGAAACTGAATCTCCTAAAACACCTGCTAGAACTAGCCTTCCTAGATATGAATTGCCTAAGGTACCAGAAGGTTATGTTATGAATGAGGAGGCAACTAGAGATATTCTTACTTGTAAGGATAGAGATGATCTAGAGAAATTATTATGCAAGTATAAAGAAAAATCTCTGAATGCTAGAATGAATTATGATTCTAAGTTTGCTACTTCACCTATCTTTATTGATGATAAGGATTATGAATTCTCTGTCAACCCAGAGTTGATTACTTTGATTGAATCTGATCCTTTCCATGGTTATGAAACTGAAACTGTTGTGGCACATCTTACTAAGTTGAATGATATAGCCACCCTTTTTACTCATGATGAGAAGACTCGCTATTACTTTATTCTCAAATTATTTCCGTTCTCGTTAAAGGGTGATGCTAAAGCTTGGTACAATACTCTTGCTCCTGGTTGTGTGCGTAGTCCCCAGGATATGATTTATTACTTCTCTGAAAAATATTTTCCTGCTCATAAGAAATAAGCTGCTTTACAGGAAATATTTAACTTTGTGCAAGCTAAAGAAGAGAGTCTCCCACAAGCTTGGGGGAGGCTTTGCCAATTACTTAATGCTTTGCCTGATCATCCTCTTAAGAAAAATGAAATACTTGATATCTTCTATAATGGACTAACCGATGCCTCTAGGGATTTCCTAGATAGTTGTGCTGGTTGTGTTTTCAGGGAACGAACTGTTGGACAAGCTGAGGAATTATTGAATAACATATTGAAAAATTATGATGATTGGACTCTTCCTGAACCACCGGCTAAACCCACTCCGAAGAAGAGGGGTATATTATATCTAAGTCCCGAAGATATGCAAGAGGCAAATAAATCTATGAAGGAAAAAGGTATTAAAGCTGAGGATGTTAAAAATTTACCTCCTATTGAAGAAATACATGGGCTTCATACACCACCAATGCCTAAGGTGGTAGAGGTAAATTCTTTAATGAAGTTCAATGATAATGACAATCTTCACAATATGCATCCTAGCCAATGCCTTTATGAGTTTGAAAACTATATTAGAAAACAAGATCACTTCAATGCAAATGTTATGAAACAATTGAAATATAATTCTGATATGATTACTCACTTGAGTGACTTGTTATTTAGAATCTCAAATGATGTTAGAGGTGTTGGAAAACATGCTTCTATGGTACAAACCCAGTTAGAACAAGTTGCTAAATCTAAAAGAGAATTACTTGATGAAATGAATAATAATATACATGACTTTGCTGTTAGAGTTGCCACTAGAGGAGGTAAAATGACTCAGGAACCACTTTATCCTGAGGGACACCCAAAAAGAATTGAACAAGACTCACAAAGAAATAACACTAGTGCACCTAGTCCTTCTAGAAAGAAGAAGAAAAAAGAAAAATGATAGGACTTTGCATGCTGCTAGTGAACCTGAAATAGAAAAACCTCCTGATAATGATAATGAAACTTCTATCTCTGATGTTGAAACTTAGTTTGGTAATGAACAATCACCTTCTGATAATGAAAGAGATAATGATGTGGTTCATAAAGATGCTCAAACAAATAATAAAGAACCAGATAATGATGTTGAGATAGAACCACCTGTTGATCTTGATAACCCACAACCTAAGAATAAAATGTATGATAAAAGAGACTTCATTGCTAGAAAACACGGTAAAGAAAGAGAACTGTGGGTTCAAAAACCTTTGCCTTTTCCACCCAAGTCAACTAAAAAGAAAGATGATGAAGAATTTGAACGCTTTGCTGAGATGCTGAGGCCAGTCTTTTTGCGTACTCGCTTGACTAATATCCTTAAAATGCCTCCTTATGCAATGTATATGAAAGACATCATTACTAATAAGAGAAAAATACTGGAAGCTGAAATCTCCACTGTGCTTGCTAATTACACTTTCAAAGATGGAGTGCCTAAAAAACTTGGAGATCCGGGAATACCAACTATACCTTGCTCCATCAAGAAGAATTATGTGAAAACTGCTTTGTGTGATTTAGGAGCTGGTGTTAGTGTTATGCCTTTATCTTTATATAAAAGACTTGACTTGAATAAACTCACACCTACTGAAATATCTTTGCAAATGGCTGACAAATCAACTGCCATACCTATCGGTATCTGTGAGGATATGCCCGTTGTTGTTGCTAACGTTACTATTTTGACTGACTTTGTTATACTTGAGATGCCTGAGGACGACAACATGTCGATTATCCTTGGTAGACCCTTCTTGAACACTGCAGGGGCTGTTATTGATTGCAATAAAAGCAAGGTCACTTTTTTATATCAATGGTAATGAGCATACGGTGCACTTTCCGAAGAAACAATTCCAAGTGAATGGTATTAATGTTATTGAAAAATCTCCGACAATCACTATTGGAAGTTTTCAAATACCTCTACCTACTGTCAAAAAGAAAAATGAAATGCTTATTGTTGGGGACATTCATATCCCCATTGAGATAACTTAGTGATTTACGAAAGTTCTTCGGTTTCATGCTAATCGAAAGTGGTTGTTAATAAGACTTGATCAACCTTATTAATGGATCTTTTTTAGCGGTATGAAGTTGATGAATTTAGTAGCCACTACCTTCTGTCCTTACTCTTTGTTTTCTGTTTTTATTGGTTAAATAAAATAAAATGCCATGTTTTGTCTGTTTTCTGAATTTCCCGTGCAATAAAAAATGACCCAAAAATAAAAGTTCTCATAATGCTCTGAAAATTTAATACGATTTTTTCTGATTATTTCTGAATTTCTGGTGCAAATAATATCAGAGGGAGGTGCACCAGGTTGGCACAACCCACCTGGGCGCGCCGGGACCCCTAGGCACGCCCTGGTGGGTTGTGGTCCCCACGTGGCCCCCCTCACTTACCTCTTCATCCCACATCATCACTTACCTCCAGAAAAAATCTCCATTGCTCTCTCTCCCGTGTTCTTGCTCTCAAACTCGCGGATTTCGATCTCTTTGCTCGAAGCTCCATTTCTGAAACTGTTTCGGGGGATTGTTGCTTGGTATGTGACTCCACCATTTGTCCAATTAGTTTTTGTTTTAGTGGTTTATATTTTGAATAATTAGCTACTCTTGGTGCTGCTGTAGATGAGCTTGCATGTTGAATTCTTAGAGTTCTAAGTAGTTTGAATGCTTACTATGGCCTCTATGTACCCCTATGAGTAGTTGCTATCAATTTAATAAAGTTTTGTTGACAAATTTTTGTCACCTAATTTTTTTTCAGGAAAGTGTACGTGGACATGATGAACCTATTTGGAAGGAGTTCTTCGAGGAGGCAATCCTCGGGGGCATCTTCTAGTGACAGTTCTGCTCGCCGGTCTTATGTTGAACCAAGTGAAAATTCCACACGAGATGCCGCCACCAAAACATGCTTATGGCCTTGCGATGAATATATGACGCGTGTGGGCATTAAGGAGGAATTTGAGCATTATGTTCACAATGCCGGTCTCGGTCCCTACATTTTAGATAAGTGCGAACAACGCCACCTTCTCACTGAATCACTTGTCAAAGGATTTAAATTCTACACTCGTGAGTCTAGGGTGTCTTTTATGCTTTATGATAATCCATTTACCATCTCACTAGAGAATTTTGCTTACCATTGCAAACTTCCATTTTGGGGTTCGCTTGACGAACCACCAAAGGCTGAGTTCGAAACATTCTTGATTAGTCTTTGTTACGGTGAAAGGAGGGGAGTGACACAAGGTAGAATAAAGAGCATCCATTTTCCTGCAATTCAGTACTTTGCATTATATAATGGGAAATGCATAGTAGGCAAGCAAGACTGTAGTACACTTTGTGCGCCAGACTTGAGCCTCATACGTGCTACCTCTTGAGCACTGCGTTGGTTTTCCCTTGAAGAGGAAAGGGTGATGCAGCAAAGTAGCGTAAGTATTTCCCTCAGTTTTTGAGAACCAAGGTATCAATCCAGTAGGAGGCTACGCGCGAGTCCCTCGCACCTACACAAAACAAATAAATCCTCGCAACCAACACGATAAGGGGTTGTCAATCCCTACACGGTCACTTACGAGAGTGAGATCTGATAGATATGATAAGATAATATTTTTGGTATTTTTATGATAAAGATGCAAAGTAAAATAAAAGCAACGGAAATAACTAAGTGTTGGAAGATTAATATGATGGAAAATAGACCCGGGGGCCATAAGTTTCACTAGTGGCTTCTCTCAAGAGCATAAGTATTTTACGGTGGGTGAACAAATTAATGTTGAGCAATTGACAGAATTGAGCATAGTTATGAGAATATCTAGGTATGATCATGTATATAGGCATCACATCCGAGACAAGTAGACCGACTCCTGCCTGCATCTACTACTATTACTCCACACATCGACCGCTATCCAGCATGCATCTAGAGTATTAAGTTCATAAGAACAGAGTAACGCTTTAAGCAAGATGACATGATGTAGAGGGATAAATTCATGCAATATGATATAAACCCCATCTTGTTATCCTCGATGGCAACAATACAATACGTGCCTTGTTGCCCCTACTGTCACCGGGAAAGGACACCGCAAGATTGAACCCAAAGCTAAGCACTTCTCCCATTGCAAGAAAGATCAATCTAGTAGGCCAAACCAAACTGATAATTCGAAGAGACTTGCAAAGATAACCAATCATACATCAAAGAATTCAGAAGATTCAAATATTGTTCATAGATAAACTTGATCATAAACCCACAATTCATCGGTCTCAACAAACACACCGCAAAAGAAGATTACATCGAATAGATATCCACGAGAGAGGGGGAGAACATTGTATTGAGATCCAAAAAGAGAGAAGAAGCCATCTAGCTAATAACTATGGACCCGAAGGTCTGAGGTAAACTACTCACACTTCAACGGAGAGGCTATGGTGTTGATGTAGAAGCCCTCCGTGATCGACGCCCCTTCCGGCGGAGCTCCGGAACAGGCCCCAAGATGGGATCTCGTGGGTACAAAAGGTTGCGGCGGTGGAATTAGGTTTTTGGCTCCGTATCTGATCGTTTCGGGGTACGTAGGTATATATAGGAGGAAGGAGTACGTCGGTGGAGCAACGTGGGGCCCACGAGGGTGGAGGGCACGCCTGGGGGGGTAGGCGCGCCCCCTACCTCGTGGCTTCCTCTTTTCTTTCTTGACTTAGGGTCCAAGTCTCCTGGATCATGTTCGTTCCAAAAATCACGTTCCCGAAGGTTTCATTCCGTTTGGACTCCGTTTGATATTCTTTTTCTGCGAAACTCTGAAATAGGCAAAAAACAGCAATTCTGGGCTGGGCCTCCGGTTAATAGGTTAGTCCCAAAAATAATATAAAAGTGAATAATAAAGCCCAATAATGTCCAAAACAGAAGATAATATAGCATGGAGCAATAAAAAATTATAGATACGTTGGAGACGTATCAATACGCACCGCTCTCACCGGTGAAAGGAATTATAACCTTGGAGTAATTGTTGCACGCAGATGACACATCTCCAACGTATCTATAATTTTTGATTGTTCCATGTTATTATATTATCAATAGTGGATGTTTTATATGCATTTATATGCTATTTTATATGATTTTTGGGACTAACCTATTAACCTAGAGCCCAGTGCCAGTTTATGTTTTTCCTTGTTTTTTAGTATTGCAGAAAAGGAAAACCAAACGGAGTCCAATTAACTTGAAATTTGATAGAGATTGTTTTTGGACCAGAAGAAGCCCACGGAGCATCGGAGATGGGCCAGAAGAGTCCCGAGGCACCCACGAGGGTGGGGCGGGCCCCCCTACCTCGTGGCCGCCTCGGAGACCCCCCCTGACTTGTTCCCGACGCCAAAACCTCTTATATATACCCAAACTTCCAGAACATAACCTAGATCGGGAGTTCCGCCACCGCAAGCCTCTGTAGCCACCAAAAACCAATCGGGACCCTGTTCCAGCACCCTGCCGGAGGGGCGATCCCTCACCGGTGGCCATCTTCATCATCCCGGCGCTCTCCATGACAAGGAGGGAGTAGTTCACCCTCGGGGCTGAGGGTATGTAGCAGTAGCTATGTGTTTGATCTCTCTCTCTCATGTTCTTGAGGTGGCACAATCTTGATGTATCGCGAGCTTTGCTATTATAGTTGGATGTTATGATGTTTCTCCCCCTCTACTCTCTTGTAATGGATTGAGTTTTCCCTTTGAAGTTATCTTATCGGATTGAGTCTTTAAGGATTTGAGAACACTTGATGTATGTCTTGCATGTGCTTATCTGTGGTGACAATGGGATATTCACATGATCTACTTGATGTATGTTTTGGTGATCAACTTGCGGGTTCGTAACATTGTGAACTTATGCATAGGGGTTGGCACATGTTTTCGTCTTGACTCTCCCGTAGAAACTTTGGGGCACTTTTTGAAGTTCTTTGTGTTGGTTGAATAGATGAATCTGAGATTGTGTGATGCATATCGTATAATCATACCCACGGATACTTGAGGTGACATTGGAGTATCTAGGTGACATTAGGGTTTTGGTTGATTTGTGTCTTAAGGTGTTATTCTAGTACGAACTCTATGATAGATCGAACGGAAAGAATAGCTTCGTGTTATTTTACTACGGACTCTTGAATAGATCGATCAGAAAGGATAACATTGAGGTGGTTCCATACCCTACAATAATCTCTTCGTTTGTTCTCCGCTATTAGTGACTTTGGAGTGACTCTTTGTTGCATGTAGAGGGATAGTTATATGATCCAATTATGTTATTATTGTTGAGAGAACTTGCACTAGTGAAAGTATGAACCCTAGGCTTTGTTTCAACGCATGGCAATACCGTTTGTGCTCACTTTTATCATTAGTTACCTTGCTGTTTTTATATTTTCAGATTACAAAAACCTATATCTACCATCCATATTGCACTTGTATCACCATCTCTTCGCCGAACTAGTGCACCTATACAATTTACCATTGTATTGGGTGTGTTGGGGACACAAAAGACTCTTTGTTATTTGGTTGCAGGGTTGTTTGAGAGAGACCATCTTCATCCTACGCCTCCCACGGATTGATAAACCTTAGGTCATCCACTTGAGGGAAATTTGCTACTGTCCTACAAACCTCTGCACTTGGAGGCCCAACAACGTCTACAAGAAGAAGGTTGTGTAGTAGACATCAGCAGACTTCAACACAACGCTAACAGTGGCTATTTCTATGGTGGAATATATGCCACGCGTTTAGCACGAGGGCTGGGTGTTTCACCTTTGCCCTTTGATCCTATCCTACCCACGCAGTATTTAGATTTTACCACCTTAAAAGACCATAAGATCCTTAAGGGAGAGATTGATAACTTCACTTACAATCTATTGTTTAATCAAACATCTGTTGTGCACACGTATTTGCCTGTGCCTGTTCTTTTTGACTATCACAGCAAGGGAAGATATTTCGTTCTTGAGAGTGAGGCCCGAGCTCACAACGCAACAGTGGAGGCAGCACGACAGGCCGAAGCGTCCGCACCGAGAGCCTCTGTGAGCTACCACACCGACTACTATCCAGGCTACTGATCGACTACCAAGTTAGGCCAAAAGCCTAAGCTTGGGGGAGTACGTGTTCTCACCGACATTACATTCATGCCCACTTATTCCATTTGTCAGTGTTCACACTTTTTCATTGTATCATCCATGCTTAGATTTATTTTCTTGCTTTCTTCTTGTGTGTTTGAAAAACTTTACAAAAAAATAGTTGTAGTAGTTTACTTTCTATGCATGCTTAGTAGTAGCACTAAAAAGAAAAGCCTAAAAGATTTCCTTGTTCTTCTTTTTCTTGTTGGGAGCTTTCCGTGTAAATAGTTTTTCTCGTTTTTGTTTTTCCCTTTTATTTGTTTGTTCAAGAAAACCAAAAACTCCAAAAATATTTCAGTGTGTTTCTCTGAATTTCTTTTCTTTTTATTCGAGTTGTACCGAGGAGAAGACCACGATGAAAATGTTGAGTGGCTCTCATATGAATAATTGTCGAACTAATAAAGAGTACATTTTACCTTGTCTTCTCCTATTGAATAAAATGTTTGCAGATTCCAGCTTAGTCCACGGCACTCTTGCACTATTATTATTTTCATATCGTTCGGTCGTGCAAGTGAAAGGCAATAATGATGATATTCGATGAACTGGCCGTGGCAGAGAGAAATGGGTATGAACTCGACTTGTTCTGTTTGTGTAAACATGTTTAACCTAGTATCCATGATTCAGCCCATTATGATTAAACATGTTTGCAATGACAATTAGACATTATAGTTTATCATGCCATGCATAAGTAGCTAGGAGTGGATAATGATTTATCTTGGATATCAATATTGCGTTAAAATGATTGTGATGTAGTATGATGATATGGTAACCTCCTCTGAATGTTCGAGTGGCTTGACTTGGCACATGTTCATGCATGTAGTTGAATAAAAACCAACATAGCCTCTATGATATTTATGTTCATGGTGTTCATATCCTACTCATGCTAGTATCCAATGTTACTTGTGCATAATGCATGGTTGTTTCTCTCTAGCTTGCCGCTTCTCAATCTAATTGCTAGCATTCGCCTGTACCAAGTGGGAATTCTGCTTGTACATCAAAAACCTTGAACCCAAAGTTATTCCAGATGAATCCACCATACCTACCTATATGCGGTATTACCCTGCCGTCCTAAGTAAATTTGCATGTTCCACCTCTAAAAACGTCTAAATAAATATCCTTTTTGTGTGCCTGGATCGTTCATGGAATGACAGGAGGTGGTCGGTATCTTCCATGCTAAGGAGGTTATTCTCAGGTTGAGTGTTTATTCACTCGCCATGGCACGAGAAAAGGGCGGTAATAGGGATGCCCAGTCCCAAACTGCAAACTGGAAAAGAGTTAATCTCTTAAATAATCAAACAAAAACTCCCAATGGAGCCAAAACCTTTATTTTTATTGCTTGGGAACCTCCACTAGCGTGTTTAGCATGGAAAATATTGATAACTGATGGTCGTGAAGTAAATGAGAAGGGTGCATGTCTCAAAATATCATTTATTTCTGTTTTAAAAACTTGAGCTCTCGCACCTCTGCAAATCACTGCTTCCCTCTGCGAAGGGACTATCTATTTATTTTTATGTTGTGTCATCACCTTCTAAAATAAGCGCCAGAACCTGAGAGCACAGCTGTCATGACTTATGCATTGTGTGTAGCTAATGTTGGGTGCATCATGACTGGATCTTTTCTACCATGAATTACAATATTTAGTCGCTGCTTGAACTTTGGAGGTGCTCTGCATTTATGTTTTGCGGTCTCAGAAAGGGCTAGCGAGATACCACTATTGTCATATTATATCATGGTTGTTTTGACAACGTGTTGCTGTTTGAGATATCTTATTATTGCTCGCTAGCTGATTATGTCATTGATATGAGTTAATATAATTTTTGAGAGTCATTGTCGGCATGGTTAGTTATAATGTTGACTGAAAACCTGGGTGCTGTTTAAGCTTATTTATGCAAACAAGAGCAAAAGAGTTCGTAAAAGTTTTTATTTTTCACTTTTAGTTTATCAACTGAATTGCTTGAGGACAAGCAAAGATTTAAGCTTGGGGGAGTTGATACATCTCCAACGTATCTACTTTTCCTAACGCTTTTCCTCTTGTTTTGGACTCTAATTTGCATGATTTGAATGAAACTAACCCTGGACTGACGCTGTTTTCAGCAGAACTACCATGGTGTTGTTTTTGTGCAGAAATAAAGTTCTCGGAATGGAACGAAACTTCACGAGGAATTTTTATATAATAAATAAGAATTTCTGGAGCCAAGACCTGCCGGAGAGGGGCACCTGCACAACCCACCAGGGCGCGCCCCGTCTCCTGGCGCGCCCAGGTGGGTTGTCCCCACCTGGTGGCCCCGCAGACCCTGAAACCGACGCTATAAATCCTATTTTTCCAGAAAAAAGTCAGGGAGAAAGAATTATCGCGATCCACGAGACGGAGCCGCCGTCACCTCCTGTTCTTCATCGGGAGGCCAGATCTGGAGTCTGTTTAGGGCTCCGGAGAGGGGGATCTTCGTTCTTCGTCATCACCAACCCTTCTCCATCGCGAATTCCATGATGCTCCCCACCGGGAGTGAGTAATTCCTTCGTAGGCTCGCTGGTCGGTGAGGAGTTGGATGAGATTCATCATGTAATCGAGTTAGTTTTGTTAGGGCTTGATCCCTAGTATCCACTATGTTCTTAGATTGATGTTGCTATGACTTTGCCATGCTTAATGCTTGTCACTTTGGGCCCGGGTGCCATGAACTCAGATCTGAACCGTTTATGTTATCATCATTATATCCATGTTTTAGATCCGATCTTGCAAGTTATATTCACCTACTACGTGTTATGATCCGGTACCCCCGGAGTGACAGAAACCGGGACTTCTTCCAGTGATGACCGTAGTTTGAGGAGTTCATGTATTCACTATGTGTTAATGCTTTGTTCTGGTTCTCTATTAAAAGGAGGCCTTAATATCCCTTAGTTTTCAATATGGACCCCGCTGCCACGGGAGGGTAGGACAAAAGATGTCATGCAAGTTCTTTCCATAGGCACGTATGACTATTTACGGAATACATGCCTACATTATATCGATGAACTGGAGCCACTAGTACAAAACAGGGCTTTCATCACAGGGCAGTATTCACATTAGTCCCGGTTCAGTCACAAACCGGGACTAATGTGAGCATTGGTCCCGGTTCGTGCGGCTAAGGCATTAGTCCCGGTTCACCTGGGCCCTTTAGTCCCGGTTGGTGCCACGAACCGGGACTAAAGGGTGCGATGCCCATTAGTACCGGTTGGTGGCACCAACCGGGACTAAAGGTTGGACCTTTAGTCCCGGTTAGTGCCACCAACCGGTACTAATGGGCTTTGAGGCATTAGTACCGGTTCATGGCACGAACCGGTACTAAAGGTCCCATTTTCAAACTCTACCCCCCCCCCTTGGACCGCCTTTTCAGTTTTAGAAAAAACAAAAGAAAATGATGGAAATGTCAAAAAAATAAAATAAAATAAGTTTCCCATGTGATATGTGGTCTAGTTGTTGGGAAAATTAACAAATATGAATTTCGACTTTATTTGCAAAATCTCTCTGGAATTTGTAAAATGGGCATAACTTTTGCATACGAACTCGGATGAAAAAGTTTTTTATATGAAAAATCATCTACTCGGAAAGTTACATCCGATTTTAACCGGGGGAACCCTGTTAAACATTTTCAAAATCCTCAAAAACCTAACAGAAAAAAAGTTACGGGGCTTTTAAGATCTGGAGAGGCAAAAAAATTTAAAAAATTTCAAACTGTGGTCAAACTGTGGTCAAACAATGGTCAAACTAATTATTCTAGAATACTGGTGTTACTAAATAATTATTTCAGTTTTTTGAATTTTGGTCAAATCTGGTCAAACTGTGGTCAAACTAATTATTCCAGAAATATTAGTGTTACTAAATAATTATTGTTTTTTAAAACAATAGTTTCAAACTCAAACAGTGAAATGTGTCACTTCATGCTCAAGCTAAATTCCTGAGGGTTAATAGGATTGACATCTTACTATTGTCAGGAAAACAACAAGTGCAGACTTGGAAACGAGGGAGAATAGAACCCGGAAGTTAAGCGTGCTCAGGCTGGAGTAGTGAGAGGATGGGTGACCGTTCGGGAAGTTAGATGATTTGGAATGATGAGGGGTGGTGATTAGAGATTAGAGGTTAAAATAATTCAGAAATTTAAAAATCAAAAAAAAAATTCAAAAAAAAATTCGCAAATTTTTTTTCAAAAAAAATCATAAAATTTCCTAAAGGTGGAGCTCCACGTGGCCGCGGCCTTTAGTCCCGGTTCGTGTAAGAACCAGGACTAAAGGGGAGAGGCATTAGTAACGACCCTTTAGTCCCGGTTCGAAAACTGGGACTAAAGGCCCTTACCAACCGGGACAAAAGCCCCCTTTTCTACTAGTGAGCTAATGCTGTATCGTCCTAGGTTATAACTGTCTCATGATGAATATCATCCAACAAGTCACCGATCCAATGCCTACGAATTTATCTTATATTGTTTCTGCTAAGTTACTACTGCTATCATCACTGTTACACTTGCTACAAAATTACTGTTATCACTGTTACCGTTACTATTGCTGTTGTCACTATTATCAAAACTATCAAACTACTTTGCTACTGATCACGTTGCTACGGATAATTAATCTCCAGGTGTGGTTGAATTGACAACTCAGCTGCTAATACCTTCAAATATTCTTTGGCTCCCCTTGTGTTGAATCTATAAATTTGGGTTGAATACTCTACCCTCGAAAACTGTTGCGATCCCCTATACTTGTGGGTTATCAATGCTGGTTCTAGCTCTAGATTTGCCGGTGGCAGCAAAAATCAGATGTTGGTTCCAGCATCCCTGTGTCGTGGGTGTGCCTCACCGTCGCAGTTATACAGCTCGTCGGCCGGAGCTGGGAAAATTGCTGGAGCTAGAGATGGTGCGCTGGGAGAGTAGCCAAAGTTGCGTATAAGAGGTGGTCATGCGCGTGCGAAAATCGCCGGCCATGGGGTGGACGACGACCTCACCGGCGAGCTTGCTGCAGTGGGGGGACTCGGTGGCCTCGCCGGTGTGATGTGGTTTGCAGCGTTGGAAACGGGGGAGTTGCAGGCGGAGACGGCAGCCTCGCCGACGTGATGTGGGTTGCAACAGTGAAAACGGGGGAGATGCATCCGACGCTGGCGAAAAAATGAGTGGACAGGAAAAAGGATAAGACCGGGCTGGGCTCATCTCACGTAGGACCCACCAAGCAGGAGCGCGTGGGAGCGGGCGACCGGCCGAAGCGCACCATCTCCAAACGTTTGCCAAATAACAATAACAACCAGCAATCAAAGACTAGGATTCATTACAACTCTTACCTCTCTCTAGAGGTAAGAATGACTGGTAAACAATAGTTCTTTTTAGTAACTAAATTAGCAATTCTGTAATTAAATTGCCTTCCTGGGAAAAAGTACTCCCTCCTATAATGTAGTGAGGATTACTTGTCGTGGAAGCCGATCTTTACAAATGTTGACCAAGTTTATTGAGAAAGATATCATATCGACAATATCAAATAAGTATATGTTATATGAAAATATATTTTATGATGAATTCAATGGTATAATTTTGTATTCTATATGTTGCTGATTTTTTCTATAACCTTGGTTTATGTTTACAAGGTGTCTTCTTTTACGGAAAGGCCAAATGCCATATATTAGATAAAACCAGCCCTATAAGAACTTCCTTAAAAAGAATAATAAATTATTAGCAAGTCCTTGGAGAAATGAACACTTCCTTTCTTCTGCATCTACCGCCGGCGCGTTGTGAGCAAAACTCGTTATTGCCTCTGGGCCGCTGTCTCAGCGGAGCAATCTTGTTGGAACCCAGTATAGTTTGAAAAGGCAATGTACTGTGTCGCAGCGAGCCGTGCAAAAACTTCGCATTTGTCTCAACAAGAACCTGTTATCCAGCATATGTTAGCCGCCATCTTTGCATTTGAGAGGTAAAGATGGAGTTACCTAACAGGCATACACATCCAGCGTGAAGGAATTCTCATGCTAAAAATGATATCCAATGAGACCTGGTGCACACTTTGAACATTCAGAAGCAGCACACCACCATGCACCTGCCTTGTGTATCTCCACATGCTTTCTACATGGCAGCTTGCTTGCCCCATCAGTCACTAATTCCCCTGTCCCCTTTCGGTCATGTGTGTATGTCTGCATAATATGTGCCCAGTTTGTTACATGCAACCTCTGCGTTTTCCACAAGAAGAGAGCCTTGTGGCTCCAAATGGTAACAGCTGAGCCACTAATCTACACTTAAATAATTAGTTGGGATCGACTCAGATCACTGCCCTGTCATCTTTTCCATTTCCATGAGTGGATGCTCAGATCACCCCACACCAAGTGTCCTCCGCTCTGCTCTGCTCGCACGACTCATCCAGCATTTTCCATCCGCTTTCTTCTAGCCCCATTGCCGCATGCATCACTGATTAGGTGATGGTGCACTAGCTAGCTGCGTACCTGGGGTCGATTATCCGTGTCACTCCGGGGCGCACACAGACACAGGAGCAAGGGCATATGCTCTTACTAGGTTGTTGCGCTGGCGCCTTTGGCAATGTATATATAGGGCTGCACAGGTCTCTGCTGCTAATACCTTCACAGAGCTAGCCGCAGAAAAACACTTACAAAATCAGGATGGGTGGTGCCGGCGGCGCCAAGGCTTACGGCGCGGTGGTTCTCATCAGGGTCATGTACTCCGGCATGCACATCATGAGCAAGATTGCGCTGGATCAGGGCATGAACCCCTTCGTCTTCGTCTTCTACCGGCATACCACCGCCGCCCTGGTGCTCATCCCTATCGCTTTTGCTCTGGAGAGGTGAGATTCTTGTTTGACACCGCCTTGATCGATGTCTGTCTGCTTGTCCGGCTCGCTGTTTTATAACCTCTATATACTTAGTGTACCATGATTCTCTTGTTGGCGCAGGCAAAAGACTAAACCTGTGACGTTGAAGATTGCAGGGAAGATGTTCGTGCACGCCTTGTATGGGTATGTTAAGTTGTTCTAGCGTGAGTGGCACATAGTTCATGCAGGAGTTGTTGTTTTGTTTCAGAAAGAAAGCTAATGCATGCAGGCTCTGTGGCCTAGTTGCCCAATAGTCCTGTGTGGAGAATAATAATCAAGCTTTGTGTACCTTTCAATATAAATACGGGCACACACACTTCACAATCAAGTGTCCGATCGTGTGCTTTGAGATCTTCCAGTGTGCATGTATTGCACTGGATATCCAGAATTTGTGCATCTTGAAACTTACAACTTTCGGATTATAAATAACTTACTTATCTTATACCTGGTCTAATTCCTGACCCTTTTCTTGTTCCCAGGGTAACAGCATGTGGCGTCTTATTTAACCTTGGGCTCAACTATGCGTCCGCGACATCATCGTCGGCGTTGTACAATGTTCAACCCGTGGTTACCTTCATTCTGGCGGTCATAATTGGGTAATTCAAGTGTTATTTCTTTTCTGACCTCTTGCTCGATAGTTGTCCTGTAACTAAGCATTCCTGGTTTTCCATCTAAATCAACTAGTACATGCATTTTTTGTTGTCTTACCAAATCAAAAACTGAATGATTTACACGTAACATGCACTTAATCGGAAGTCTGCTGGACGGAAAAGCTACAATGTCGGTCGGTTCATTTCCCTCCCCTAAGAACAAATTCCATGTGATGTGACAGGATGGAGTCTATGAAGCTGAAGAAGCTCCATGGCAACCTAAAAGTGGCAGGCATTCTCTGCTGCGTCGCCGGCGTCACGGTGCTGGCCTTCTACGAGGGGCCAATGTTCAGATCTTTCAACCATCACCGGCTCTTCCAGCACGGCAGCAGCAGCAGCTCCTCCGGAGCAGGCACCTACTCCAAGAACCAGTGGGTATTTGGGATTTTCCTCATGACACTCTCCAACATTTTAGCAGGCTTGTGGACCGTGCTTCAGGTGAATATGCATACACTCAAAATTCAGGTTTCATTTTTCAGAGCTTCAGACCCTGACGTGTAGGGAATAACTGCAACTTGTTGACGGCTTTTGCGCAGGGGCCACTGATAGAGGACACTTCCAAGCTTATGAATACCACGCTACAGATCTCGTGCGCGTCGGTTCAGGCCTTCGTGGTGGCTGTCGCCGCAGAGAGGGATTTCTCCAAGTGGAAGATCGGCTGGAATATTAGCCTCGCCGCTATCATCTACAGCGTACGTAACTGAGCCTCAGAAACAATGGTCATTTGCATATTAGTTACTGAAAGTTGATTTGCTTCTCCATGGGATAAAAACATGCAGGGCGTGATCGTCACCGCGCTTTCGTACTACATGCAAATGTGGACGATCGCCAAGAGGGGGCCGGTGTTCCTCGCCATGTCCATGCCACTCACTCTGATCTTCACAATCATCATATCTTCGTTCGTTTTAGGAGAGGCAGTTAGCCTAGGAAGGTACGCGCGCCCAGAATTGCTCATGAAACTTCATAAATGTGCAACTAAACTCTACTCTATTACTATATGTAAGCTGAATTTTGTGTTATTATATTTCCTGAGCAGTATAATTGCTGGGATACTGCTGATTGGAGGCCTGTACAACGTCCTGTGGGGGAAAAGCATGGAGAGAAAAGACGACGACACGAACAAGATGGGTGGCGGTAAACCTGCCGTGGAGCTGCAAGACAAGGAGCAGGCCCGAGTGCCGGATGATGCGGCGGCAAAGGTCTGAGCCAAGCAACCAGTGATAGGCGATGGGACAGAAAAGATTGTGTCAGGGCATACTACTGGTTCCGGACTGTGTTGGAAAGCAATGCATGCACCGTGAACTGGCGGCAGGCAATGCAATCGACTCAGGACGATAAGATGGGCAGTGCGCCATTGCTGTACCCACTTTCTGCCTGATGGTTTCCTTTCAAGTAGCTAGTACCAGACGTCTCCCGTCGATGTTGTATATGTACCGAATCTTAATAAAAGAAGTTTCAGATGCTTTTAGTGAGCTCCTATGTCTATGTGGGTAGCTTCAGCACGCACTATTTTACGGGCATCAGATCAGGTGCCCTTGCTTTTGGGGTCACTGCTGTGTGTTCGCCACCATGTCCATGATGGCCAAAGTCCTGACGGCGAAATATATTACGTACGTAGTACAGTGGCCACTGATGACTGGTTAGGATTGACAATATCCTGCGTAAACAAACAAGTAGCAAGTCAGCTCCAGATCAGTGCAAGCAAGTGGAGCACATAGGATAGGAGTAGTAATATATTTGCAAAAGGAAAGAATTAAGAAGCTCTCCCATGCCAGTACGGATGTACGGCGACCACATTGTCGTGGTTTCACGAATCACGATGAGCCCTGCCGTGGAACAACTCGCCCACTGTTGATTGATTGATTAATCGGATCCTGAGTTGGAATTAGGAACTGCTGCATCTCAGTGGAATGTTTCCCATGTCGTGTAGAAACTGGACTCGTGCATGTCATGTCACTCGGTTACACGTCGGATCAAAAAGGCCAAGGGCGATCCAGAAGGTCGGCAGCGTTGCGTGAGCCGGCGGGGCGATGCACTCGCGCGGGGCACGCGAAACTGCCGCTCAAGATCGCGTGTGGCTTGCACTGTTGCAAGGTCGGGCAACGCCGATCGAGTGCCACTGTCTGTCTACCAGCAGCTACCCCGTGTGCGGGTGGCGTGCCCGCGACCGCGCGCGCACGTCCATGCCTGTTCCCTTGTCTAGGCCTTGTCCTCCCCTTGTCTTTCCCTAGCCCCACCATCTCCATGCCACTCTTTTCTCTCCCAAAACCGCCGCGCTCCCACCCCCGCCGACATGGCTGACGCACCCGCCGCTGTCCCGGCTGAAGCCGCACCCGTCTTCATGTCCATCATCATCTTCATCACCATCCCATCTCCATTCCGTTTTAATACCGATCTCTAGTGGATCCCTAAGTATATTACTCTGATTTGTCGCCTATGTTTGTTACCACTATTCGTATGATGCTTGCTGTCCTCACGTGTGAATAATTCTCTAGTTATCAGAGATATGAATGAATCTTGGTATGTATAGGTGTTGAACGCTAATAATGATATGACATTCTTCGTTGACTGTTTAATTTAATAGCCTCTGTGAATTTCGTGAAGAGGGCTCACTTAGCGTTTCCGTCTTGTATGGCCATG
Organism: Triticum aestivum; assembly: GCF_018294505.1. Classification (NCBI taxonomy): domain Eukaryota; kingdom Viridiplantae; phylum Streptophyta; class Magnoliopsida; order Poales; family Poaceae; genus Triticum; species Triticum aestivum. The sequence goes on from NC_057799.1 coordinate 195,328,467, forward strand.
GAGCATATTACTATTGTTATAAAGGTTAAGATGTTAAGGTAATTCAAGGTGACGGTAAAATCCTCTCTTCCTCGCCTTTGCAATTGGAGGAGAATAACAGAAGCCACGTCCACTGGAAACCTCTTAATTGTCGTAGTGAGAACCGAAGTGGGGAAACTACAATGATGGCATCTGTTATACAGAGTCTACTTAGAGTAGAATGTATACTATACCCGGATATGATCAATTACAAACATCAAGAATGACTCAATTATCCAATTTAAAACTATGCAATCACATATATTACATTAGTCACATGCCAATGGGAATTCCGGACTCTGGGAACACTTTAATCCTCTTGATGGTTTCATTGCTTATTTACCTCGCTTGCTCTTTTACTTACTTTAAGTTATTTACTTTTGTTCGCACTCTACTCAAAATTATTACAACCTTCCACCTTCACTTTGCTTTACGTCTACAACTAACTTGCAGGCACATTCCCATAAGTCTCTTTAAGGGACAAAATTCAATTCTTGCACTCCTTGTGGGATCGATACTTTTATATTTCGAAAAGGCTACAACTAAACCATGTGCACTTGCAGGCCATCACCTACACACACAACAGAATAAGGTAAAAATAATAAAATCTAATGAAATAAAGGATTATGGAATGATCATATTAAAAGGTACCAAAACTAGTAGATATGCAAAATGGGTGACGTTGTCATAGCCCAGGGGTGCCTTAAGACCCGAGAAGTTGGTCCACAAGGCCGACCCAAGATACCTAGGCCGATATATGGTCTGAGCCATTAGCATGACTTGGGGACCTCGAGAAGAAATGAGCCGGCATCCTTGTAGTGCAAGACAAGGATGACAAACTGCCAGAAGATTCTTAGACTGCCTTTGAATCAACTAGGACTCTATAACCCTAGGGCCCTTCCTTTATAAGCCGGGGCTAGGCTAGTGGCACACTTTTAGTCATCATCCTTCAGTGCAACTACGATCCTTGAGATCTGTCATGTACTTTGTACAACCCATCACTAGTACAACAAGCTCCTAAACAAACGGTTTTTAACCCCTTTCCGCGACGGCATTTGGAACCGTCGCCAAGTGAGTGTGGGCGATAGGGGGGTCCTTCCTACATGACCCAGAAACTGTCGGGGATATGCCCTCCTGGTACACATGTTCGGCAAAATGAGGTCGTGTGCGACCGGCGAGCGCTCAAATACGTAAATACATACAGTAGAGCTAAAAAAATATAATTATACGGCAAAATTGTTTCCGGTCGCAAGTACATCCCACACAGTCAGTCCCCGCTAAACGCTTCCGTTCGTATGTACATCCCACACAGTCGCTCCAAGGAAAACGTTTCCGTTCACAGGTACATCACACACAATTTTTCCCGTTAAATCGCTTGCGTTATTGAATATATCACACACGGTCCGTGGAAGAAACTGTGTGGCAAAGGCTGTCCATCACACACAATTTTCATGTGGTAAACGTCTGTGCAAGGTGGCCTAACGCAAACAGTTTTTAAGAGAAAGTCGTGTGTGATTGTTCATTGATCCAACACGGTTTATTCCTAGAAATTGTGTGTGTTGCCTGAGGTCATCTCCCACGGTGTTTTCTCATTGACCTTTGCAATAGGAAAACTCAATTAGCAAGCTAATTGGCCAATTAGCAGGCTAATTGCCCTATTATTAATATTCCATTTACTAATCTAATTGACATTCATATTAAGCTCATAATATATTCCATTTTCATAATTGAAATACATTAGAGTACAACATCATATAGCTTCAGCACTCAGCTACCCCACTACACAACTACACCAGGACCAAGTTTCACATGCAACATCTATAACCTTTCGAAATTAGCATCATAGACGGTACATAGACAGATGTATCTCATCTGGAAAACTGCTAAAGCAGAAGGCGAATATTGAGCCTTCATTGATGTTGAAGGTCTTTGTAACTTTAGGCCAGTGTCTGTGGATGATTGACCGTCCATATTTCATCCTCTTCAGGAACACTTCAATATTGAACCGTGGGTGTTGTATGAATACCTTCCTCGCCTCCTGACCATACAGGTGGTTTGAGAGGTAATCATCAGTGAACTGCTTTGGAAAGGCCTGGAAACAAGGATGTGCATAAATATCTTCTCTATATTGGAAATGAGGCAAAGGAATAAAAAAAGGCAAGGTATAATAGTTAGTAACATCCTGTAGTGAACTGATGTCTTCTTCATTGTGCAGACAAAGATCTTGCTGTTTTTTGTCGCTAATTTCTTTATCCTAACAATCTTTGTGAGTTTCTTGACTTGACTGATATTCATGGACAACTCATTTCCCCATATGCAAAAAGGGTCGAACAGTGGGTCAAAACCTCTGACAGCAGGACCTACATGTGCAAGACGAAATTGTTAAAAACCTAAATATTAGAATGGTTCCTGCAATTGCACAATAATGTGATATTAGACAACGGACCATGCACGTGCTAACCTCGATTGTAAACCTCAGTGCTTCCCATTGTTTCCCTGCAACACATATAAGGTAGTTAGTCATCAGGTTAAGTAAGGGTTCGCATGCTATCAGTAAAATATGTTGATGAAAAATAATCACATTACAGATTCATTAGATTAATTCAAGCCACACGGAAAATCCATTTATCCAAACCAAGCATGATTAAGAACTAGGAAATATAGCACTTGTATATGTTTCTCATGTATTAAGTACAGTCAAATTCGATTTATTGCTCACATGCACAATAATACAAAATTCTACCCACGACAATTGGACATCGCATTGCAGAAGTAAACCAAGCAGTTAATAAACACCACAACAAATGAACCAAACATTAACTGAGCACCATATTGCACAATATAACATACTCCTAATAGAAGATCAGAGAGTTAACTAAACAGTTAACTATAGTCAATTTTAGCAATTGTATTTGTTTCTCATGTATTTACTACAGCCAAATTCAATTTATTCCACACATGGTATACAATAACAGAATGCACCCACATGGAAGATAATACAAAATTGCAGCCTGAAGAATCGAACATCACATTTGCAGAATTAAACCAAACAATTAACTGAAGACGACAACTAATTAACAAAACAGTTAATAAGTGAGCACCACACTGCACGACATATAAAACATATACACTTGAGCAACAGATTGCATGGTAAAATTAGATAGCACAATTCACTAGAATTTGTGAAGGAAAGGCAGGAGCAGCACACGCAATGGGTAAACCGGGCATGCTTAACCGGCATAGCTAGCAAATGGCAAGGTGCTCCTTCAAGATCTGGGGGTCGGCACTAATGGCAGCCATCGCAACCTCATCCGCGCGTGTGGCCGCGATTTGGTTCTCCGCTGCCAAATGCTCCTTGAGGTCCTGGCTATACTGCGTGCACCATGGCTTAGGCCGGCGCTTATTTGGTGAAGGGTTGGTGATTTGGATGGAAGGTGTCACGCTCGCACCGGTGGTAGGGGCATGTGGGGTGTGGAAGGAGGAGGAGGATGGGGGTTGGGTGTGGATTACCTGCCTGGATAGGCGAGGCTGGGGAGCGTGAAGGAGGGTCGCCGGCAAGGAGGCGGCGGCGCTGCAAGCAAGGAGTGAAGGTTTCAACTTGGAAAGGAAGGCGGAAAGAGGGGAAATGTGGCTTTTGGTAAGGGGGAGGGGCGGGGAGGTAGATATTTCTGCGGAAGCCGAAAATTTGGAATCGCTTCAGCCAAAAAACTGGCGCGCAAAGTGTCATCAGACACGGTCCCTTATTCAGAACTGTGTACGATATGTGAACATCACAAACGATTCAGGTAGCTTAACCTGTGTGTGTTGAGTTTGAACGTCAAAAATTTTGGTTCGAATTTCCTTGGTTACAGTGGTCATCCACGTCATTGCATAATTTGGGTACTATACACCGACGGTGCTCCAAGATATTTTGTGCTGCATCTCACACGGTTGGTGATAATAAACTGTGTGCGATCTACTTGATTTATCGTCTTGATCATTTGAAATTACGTAATGGGGTCACAGCTACAAAGGATGGTGTTTGAATTGTTAGAACTTTTATCTGCAGTGAACCCTTTCTTAGCTTGATCCGTCTATGGACTGGTGCAAGCATCTTGGAGTTGGAATAAACGTTTTGATAGTGTGATCAAAGCATATGGTTTTATACAGACTTTTGGAGAAGCCTGTATTTACAATAAAGTGAGTGGGAGCTCTGTAGCATTTGAAATATTATATGTGGATGACATATTGTTGATTGGAAGTGATATAGAATTTATGGATAGTATAAAAGGCTACTTGAATAAGAGTTTTTCAATGAAAGACCTCGGTGAAGCTGCTTATATATTGGGCATTAAGATCTATAGAGATAGATCAAGATGCTTAATTGGACTTTCACAGAGCACATACCTTGACAAAGTTTTGAAGAAGTTCAAAATGGATCAAGCTAAGAAAGGGTTCTTGCCTGTGTTACAAGGTGTGAAGTTGAGTCAGACTCAATGCCCAACCAGTGCAGAAGATAGAGAGAAAATGAAAGCCATTCCCTATGCTTCAGCCATAGGTTCTATCATGTATGCAATGTTGTGTACCAGACCTTATGTGTACCTTGCTATTAGTTTAGCAGGGAGGTACCAAAGTAATCCAGGAGTGGATCACTGGACAGCGGTCAAGAACATCCTGAAATACCTGAAAAGGACTAAGGATATGTTTCTCGTTTATGGAGGTGACAAAGAGCTCGTCGTAAATGGTTACGTCGATGCAAGCTTTGACACTGATCCGGATGACTCTAAGTCACAGACCGGATACGTATTTATATTGAATGGTGGAGCTGTAAGTTGGTGCAGTTCTAAGCAAAGCGTCGTGGCGGGATCTACGTGTGAAGTGGAGTACATAGCTGCTTCGGAAGAAGCAAATGAAGGAGTCTGGATGAAGGAGTTCATATCCGATCTAGGTGTCATACCTAGTGCATCGGGTCCAATGAAAATCTTTTGTGACAATACTGGTGCAATTGCCTTGGCAAAGGAATCCAGATTTCACAAGAGAACCAAGCACATCAAGAGACGCTTCAATTCCATCCGTGATCAAGTCAAGGAGGGAGACATAGAGATTTGCAAGATACATACGGATCTGAATGTTGCAGACCCGTTGACTAAGCCTCTCTCACGAGAAAAACATGATCAGCACCAAGACTCCATGGGTGTTAGAATCATTACTGTGTAATCCAGATTATTGACTCTAGTGCAAGTGGGAGACTGAAGGAAATATGCCCTAGAGGCAATAATAAAGTTGTTATTTATATTTCCTTATATCATGATAAATGTTTATTATTCATGCTAGAATTGTATTAACCGGAAACTTAGTACATGTGTGAATACATAGACAAACAGAGTGTCACTAGTATGCCTCTACTTGACTAGCTCGTTGAATCAAAGATGGTTAAGTTTCCTAGCCATAGACATGAGTTGTCATTTGATTAACGGGATCACATCATTAGAGGATGATGTGATTGACTTGACCCATTCCGTTAGCTTAGCACTTGATCGTTTAGTATGTTGCTATTGCTTTCTTCATGACTTATACATGTTCCTATGACTATGAGATTATGCAACTCCCGAATACCGGAGGAACACTTAGTGTGATACCAAACGTCACAACGTAACTGGGTGATTATAGGTGCTCTACAGGTGTCTCCGATGCTACTTGTTGAGTTGGCATAGATCGAGATTAGGATTTGCCACTCCGATTGTCGGAGAGGTATCTCTGGGCCCTCTCGGTAATGCAAATCACTATAAGCCTTGCAAGCAATGTGACTAATGAGTTAGTTGTGGGATGATGCATTACGGAACGAGTAAAGAGATTTGCCGGTAACGAGATTGAACTAGGTATTGAGATACCGACGATCGAATCTCGGGCAAGTAACATACCGATGACAAAGGGAACAACGTATATCGTTATGCGGTTTGACTGATAAAGATCTTCGTAGAATATGTGGGAGCCAATATGAACATCCAAGTTCCACTATTGGTTATTGACCGGAGACGTGTCTCAGTCATGTCTACATAGTTCTCGAACCCGTAGGGTCCGCACGCTTAACATTCGGTGACGATCGGTATTATGAGTTTATTTGTTTTGATGTACTGAAGATAGTTCCGAGTCCCGGATGTGATCACAGACATGATGAGGAGTCTCGAAATGGTCGAGACATAAAGATTGATATATTGGATGACTATATTCGGACACCGGATGAGTTCTGGGGGTCACCGGATAATTATCGGAGTACCGGGGGGTTATCGGAAACCCCGGGGGGGCTAATGGGCCAACATGGGCCTTGTGAGAGAGAGAGGAGGGGGCCATAGGGCTGCCCCCCCTCTTGAGGAGTCCGAATTGGACAAGGAAGGGGGCGGCGCCCCCTCTTTCCGTCCCTCTCTCGCTCTCCTTCCTTCCCCCTTCCTCCTCCTAGTTGGACTAGGAAAGGGGGAGTCATACTCCTACTAGGAGGAGGACTCCTCCCCTCCTTGGCGCGCCCCAAGGGCCGGCTGGCCTCCCCCCTTGCTCCTTTATATACAGGAGCAGGGGGCACCCTCGAAGACAACAGACATTGTGTTAGCCGTGTGCGGTGCCCCCCTCCATCATAATCCACCTCGGTCATATCGTTGCAGTGCTTAGGCGAAGCCCTGCGCTGGTAGCTTCATCATCACCGTCATCATGCCGTCGTGCTGAAGAAGGCCTCCCTCGACACTCAGCTGGATCAAGAGTTCGTGGGACGTCACCTAGCCGAACGTGTGCAGATCGCGGAGGTGCCGTACTTTCGGTATTAGGATCGGTTGGATCGTGAAGACGTACGACTACATCAACCGCGTTGTCATAACGCTTCCGCTTTCGGTCTACGAGGGTACATGGACAATACTCTCCCCTCTCATTGCTATGCATCACCATGATCTTGCGTGTGCGTAGGAATTTTTTTGAAATTACTGCGCTCCCCAACACCTCCCGCCTTTGGGCCACGGCGGCGGAGTGGGAGATGGCCCTGGCTTTCGACGGTGGTGTGGCGGCAACGGCGGCCGGCAACAGCTATCGACAGGCAGCGGCGGCGGAGCGTGTGGTGGGTGTTCCGCGCACACCCAACAGGGACGCCACGCGCACTACACTACGCCAGGGACTGCGCCGCCACCGCGGTGTAGCGTCCCAGCTGGAGCTGTCCTCTGATGACGGCGGAGTGGCTGACCGACGACGACGAACCGGTGCCATTGTCGATTGTGGGAGAAGCAGATGAGATAAGCTACAGGGAGGGAGGGAAAAATGCGACACAGGACTCGCCGGCCGTGAGGATTTTTATAGCAGGCCGGTAAGCATTGGGATTTTGAGGGATTTCACCGAGTCGGGCGGGAAGCTTGCGCGGTAACCTGCGAGGTTGCGTGGGAATGGGCTCACCAACGATTCATTGGCGCCACCGTTTGGCCAAAAGAACGCCCCCGCGCGCTGCGCAAACTTGCGCTGTAAGCCGTCTGTGGCAGCGGGGTGACAAGACGTGCGAGAGGAGGATACAGTTAATAAAAAGCGTTTGCAATTTAATTGCCTACTATACCCCGTCCTGGTTTATAAGTAGGATTTAACTAATAAAATACGAATGCATGTCGCCATATATTATATCGTTGGAGTTATTATATCGTTGGAGTCGTATTTGAACATAGTTTCCAGCTATTAAATTTTTGTAACATGCATTAACACTTTTTTGGTTAAATTTAAGGTTATACACTAGCAAGCGTTTGCCCGCAACACACATGGCTTATTCCATCACAAACAGCTCTGATGGATCAACTGTCTACCACGTATCGCACACGCAACTCTAATCTGATTCGTGCTTGATGTCTCCGACATCGCTCGCACAGTTCGTCTTATTTGCGACGTATTACTGTGCTATCCTCTGCTCGCGTCCCTCGGCAAGCTCTGCTCGCCGTTAGGCGCCGCAGTGCGCTGTGCTCGCCGTTAGGCGCCGCAGTGCGCTGTGCTCGCCGTTAGGCGCCGCGGCGCGCTCTGTCGCATCCGTCGGTGCGCTCGGCTGGTGGACAGCTTTTTCTTGAGGCGACCGCGGAGCGCTCTGCTCGCGTCCCTCTGCGCCGCTCTGCCAGCGGTTGGGCGTGCGCACGATCACGTCGGGGGGCCAATATGCATGCGGTTGCGCCGCGCGTGTTGCCACGCGATGCAGTGACGTGCGGCATGATGGAGTTACGCGCTGCACATTAGAACTGCCATCAGGGCCTGCCGATATTCCTGGTCGTCCGACTTCCCATTTAATTCCCGCGGCCATTATAACCTTAGTCTCTTCAACCTTTCGATCGCGCCCCACAACACAACAAGCACGCCCACGATGACACATAGAGAGGGAATGTCCGGCGACGCTCCAATGGAGTTCGGCGAGCATAGAGTGGAGACCCACGCGAGGGAGACGGATCTCTCGGTGGTGTACACCATCGACCCGGCCGTGGTGGACTACTACATCAACAGCGTTGAGCAGTTGCTTGCTGGAGACAAGTACACGGTGGTTGGCATCGACCTCCGGTACACCGTCGGTCGTCCCGGCATAGATCAGAAGGTTGCCGTCGCCCAGTTGTGCGTGCGCCATCATGTCCTCATCTACCACTACTGCATGGTCACAGAGCCTTGCGACTGTTTCAACAGGTTTGTCAACAGCACCGACTACAAGTTCGTCACGGTGGATACCAAAGACGATGTAAAAGCGCTCAGTGTTACGGGCTTGGCCTGCAAGAACCTTGTTGAAATCCATGACCACTACAGGGTCTGGGGCAGCACGAAGCAGGACTCCCTGGTCGAACTCGCCTCGTCCATCATCGACCCCTACTACGAAAAGATGAAGCAGGATGCCTAGAGAACAAGCCCCCTATCCTGGCACAGGGCCTGGATGCGGCAACTGGATGAACCTCACCTCAGGTTCGCGGCCAAGAGCGTGTACACATGCTACGAGATGCACAGGCGGATTGTTGACATGAGAAAGTGCCTCGTTACCCAAATCGACGAGCCCGGATCGAGCCACAAGCAGAGCAAGCGTCACAAGAAGTAGATGATGATCAGATGATCGTTTATGCTAGTTAATCATGCATGTAATATATAGTTTACTTTATTGGTGTATGGAAATGTCATGTGTGTAGTAGCCACCTATGTAATTATGCATGTAATAGTTTACTTTGGTGTGTGCAAATGCCATGGTTGTAGTAGCTGCCCATTTCTTTTGTTCCTCCTCATCGCAAACAGTTAATTGAACTGAACCGTATGCCCTTCATCGCACACGCAACTAAAACCTGAACCATGTTTGATGCATCCATCATCGCAAACGTTTTATACATTTCTGACGGTTTTCATACAACACCATTTGCGATTATTGCATCGCACACAGTTTCTCGAAGGGTCTCTGATCGTAGTCTCGCGTTAGCATCATCCTGCAGTAGTGCATCCAATGAATACACCAAGGGCATGAGTAGGGTTTTACCTTCATAGCCACGGCCTAAACCTATCTAGGCAAGTCGTGTCTTGTTTCCCCTCTGGGATTTTTGGCTAGTCGCGTCACCCAAATGAGTGGTCAGCTAGAATTCACAATGACAGTGGCGGGCCAGGCATGAGTCCTGATTGTGAGAACCTATATCCGAATGGGATGTGAAATCAATCGCGGTGCCTTCGCTCCTAGCATATGTTTGATTTCGGCATGATGAACTTCATCACTAACTCAACGGGGCAAATCGAGCCCATCAGCACTTACAGCCAAGCTAGACACTCTTCTTCGGGGGCCTGGAATTCGTCGCCGACTCGCACGGTGAGCTCGACCTGTGTGGCCTGGAGCCTTGTTGGAGGCAGGAGCCGGAGACGATCTTCATTAACCCACCCACCTCCCAATTCATCGCCAAGTGGAGTCACTCACTCAATGACGTCCTCGAGGAGCGTGAGGCGAAAGAGGAGGAGAGCGACGAAAGCTGCCCTGAGGCCATGTCGGTTCGTCCTCGGCCTTGGCAGGAAACTGCTTGTTATGGACAACATCGACAATGATGGGGATGCCGCCAATGCTGAGGAAACCTATGATGACCTCAGCGAGGGGCATCACGCGAAGCAGCGAGGACTAACACCCACCGCTCAACTCCTCTGCACTGATGACACGTGGGCTAGCGAGGGGCAGCTCCCTGGCGCTCTAAGCAAGGTATAGGACAAACAATTGGAGGGGCATTGGCGAAGTGCGAAGAGAGAAATGCGATGAACGTGAGTGTCCTGTCCAATGCCTCGAGGGTGAAGTAACTACAGTTAATTGGAATCTCGAGGGGCGCGCCTAACCCTTCTGGAAACGTGATGGCGGTCAAAATTCAATGCAAGGCTGCATGCACATGCTGGCGTGGCATGCGAATAGGAGGTATGGCTGTGCCACTGTCATGCAATCATCGTGTTGTCTCATTCTGTACCATCGACAGTGGGCTCCATGACAGAAGCTATGGTCAAACACTCCCCCCTGGTGCGCGCACACAATTGACATGACATGTGGTGTGTCCATTGTGAATCCTGGTTTTGCTAACCTTCTGGAAGTTTTTGGTACGGTTTTAGTTCTGGTAATTTTGTTTCTAGTTGTTTATTTCCAGCTTTGTCTGGTTTTACTCTTTTTTCCTTTTCCTTTTTCGTTTTTATGTTTCTTTTTCCCTTCCTTTTTTTTAAATTTTGCAACTTTAAAAAAATGTTCAATATATTAAAAAAATGTTCGCTTTACAAAAAACTGTTCAACAATTGTTCATGTTTTATAAAAAGTTGTGTTTCCAAAAAATGTTCAGAATTTCATAATTTGTTTGTGTTATGAAAAAATGTTTGGAATTAGAAAACGAGTTTTCAAAATTTGTTAAAAATTCTAAAAAAATTCATTTCAAATTTTGTTCCCACTTTTTAAAAATCGTCCCCAAGTTGTCGAAAATTGTTCGCATTCCCAAAAAATTGTTTGAGTTTTTTAAAATGTTAAAATTTGAAAACTGCTCATGATTCCAAAATTATTTACTTTTTCTTAAAAGTTTGTGTTCAAAATTTCAAATATGTGTCTGGTAATACTCCCTCCGTTCCTTTATATAAGGTGTATTTTTCTGGGCACGGTAATGAAGACACATTATTTAGGGGAATGTTTTAAAAAAAACACCCTTAACTATTTAGGCGGCTAGCAACTTATTTAGAGGCAACTAATAGCTAGCAATCAAATAATATGCAGTTGAATCATGCTACGCGGGAATAAAATCAATTGATGGGGAAGTTACGAGGCAGTCAAAAAACTTACCCGTCCTCGTGCCCTCGTGCGAACTCATCTAGGGTTCCCTGCCTCTCGCCGGTGCTAGTCAGCCTCGTTTCCTATGGTCCTTGGACCATGGAGGGGCGGTGGATCCCGGCCCTTTGCTTTTAGGTGTTTTTTCTGAATTTTGTTTAGGATTTGTGCCATGCTCAAGAAGACGAGGTGGCGGTGACTTTTTGAAGATGGAATAAGGTCCTCCCCGTCTATCCCCGCCCGGTGATGTTTCAAGAGTCGTCGGAAGGCGTGTGGAGGTTTGTAACACCCCGAGAATCATGCTACAGTAACTTTCTGAGATTAAGCTGATCATGTTGCTAAACAGGGCTTGATCACAATTGCATCAAATTTCTTTTCAAACTCCTAGTTCAAACTTCAATTAAAATCAAAGTGAAAAATAAAAGTTTTCAAAAATTTGAACAAAAATGTTCGGTGGGTGCCAAATAATACACTGGTAATTATGGCGAAGAAAACACATTTTTATAAAATACCTAAATACTTTTAAATGAAATAAAACAGAAAAGAAAATAAACAAATAAAAAGAAAAGCACAGAAAACAGAACAGACAAAGAAAAAGAAAAAAAAGAGAGAAGGCCCTTCCCCCCACTGGACCGCTGGCCCAACTGGGCCGACCCCCGGCCCAGCCGGCCAGCCCACCTCCCTCCCCCTCGCCCCCTTCCCTGTTCCCCCGACCGGGGTCGGAACAGGGGCCGTCCCCGCCGCACCCCCTCGCCGGCGACGGGGAGGATAAGGGCGCCAGCTCCCCCCGCCTCCTCGGGCCTCTCTCCCACTCGCCCCGCTCTCCTCTCGGCCCCTGCGCCTCCCTCTTCCCCCCCAGATCCGCGCCGCTCTCTTCTTCCCCACGCCCGACGCGCTCGCCGCCGTTCCCGTCGTTCACACGGCCACCGTGCCCCAATCGCCACCTCGCCGTGCCATACGCCGTCGCCGCCCTCGACTACACCACCCCCGCCTCTCCGTTGGAGCTCGGAGCCACTGCAACGGCCTCCCCGAGCTCGTCTTCAACTTCGGACGCCGGCGACCCCCTTCTTCCCCGGCGCCGACCTGCTGCTCCTAAGCTCTCACCGGCCTCCGTGTGCCGCGCGGTGAGCCTCTCCCCCCTCCTCCCCTGTCCTTTCTCTCTCGCGCGCCCCCTAGCTTCTTCCCCGCGCGCGCCCGAACGCCGCGCCGCGGAGCTCGCCGCCGGCGGGTCTCCGGTGACCTTATGGTCACGGGCTCAAGCCCGTTGCACTCCCCACCTCGCGTAGATGCCCCCCAGCCCCTCCGCTTGCTCGATAGCCCGCCGTAGCCTCGTTTCCGTCGGGCACCCGTGCGCGCCGCCGCCTCCGCCGCTCGCCGGCGCCGATTCCGGCCAAGTCCGGCGAAGCCCCGGCCACCCCTGGATGCGGCGCTGCGAGCCCTTTCGAATGGGCCTAGCCCCGCTCCTCCCCGAGCCCCGTAGCGCGATTCCGGCCAACTCCGGCGAGGGGCCGCCGCTGTTTTGGTCGCCGGAGTTGCTCCGGCGCCGGCCGCCGACGTGGCTGGCCTGGGCCCCCCCCAGTGCCACTGCCAGTGGGCCCGTGGGCCCCGTTGACTGGGTCCACCCAGTCAACGTGCTGACTGGGCAGGCCCAGCCACTGACATGCGGGCCCCGCCGCAAAAAGAAAAGAAAAGGAAAATGTTTTATAAATAAAAATAATTAATTAATCAAATCACTCACTGACAGGTGGGCCCAGTAGTTAATTAACTAAAAATTAATTAGTTTAATCTTCTGTTAACCCACTGTCTATGACAGGTGGGTCCCCCGTGTCAGTTTTGACCAGTCAACCGGACTGTTGACCGCTGACGTCACTCATACGTCATGCTGACGTCATATCCCTTTTCTGTTAATTAAATAATTCCAGAAATTCAAATAATCTTTGAAAATTCATATCTTTTAAACCGTAACTCGGATGAAAATGTTTTCTATATGAAAGTTGCTCAGAACGACGAGACGAATCCGAATACGCAGTCCGTTCGTCCACCACACCTCCCTAACCTATCGAACTAGCAACTTTCCCCCTCCGGTCCGTCTGTCCGAAAACGCGAAACATCGGGAATACCTCCCGGATGTCCCCCCCTTCGCCGGTACCACCTACTGTCGCGTTAGGACACACCTAGCACCGTTCATTGTCATGTCACGCATCGTCATGCTTATGTTTGCATTGTATTTACTGTTTCTTCCCCCTCTTCTCTCCGGTAGACTACGAGACCGACACTGCTGCTGCCCAGTTCGACTACGGAGTCGACGACCCCTCCTACTTGCCAGAGCAACCAGGCAAGCCCCCCCCTTGATCACCAGATATCGCCTATTCTTCTCTATACTGCTTGCATTAGAGTAGTGTAGCATGTTACTGCTTTTCCGATATCCTATCCTGATGCATAGCCTATCCTTGCTACTACTGTTGATACCTTTACCTGCAATCCTACATGCTTAGTATAGGATGCTAGATTTCCATCAGTGGCCCTACATTCTTGTCCGTCTGCTGTGCTATACTATCGGGCCGTGATCACCTGGGCGGTGATCACGGGTATATACTTATATACTACATACATGACACATGTGATGACTAAAGTCGGGTCGGCTCGTAGGAGTACCCGCAAGTGGATCTTTGTGGCGGAGCGACAGGGCAGGTTGAGACCGCCTAGGTGAGAGGTGGGCCTGGCCCTGGTCGGCGTTCGCGGATACTTAACACGCTTAACGAGATCTTGGTATTTGATCTGAGTCTGGCCATTTGGTCTATACGCACTAACCATCTACGCGGGAGTAGTTATGGGTATCCCGGCGTCGTGGTATCAGCCGAAGCCTTCTTGACGTCAGCGACTGAGTGGCGCGCGCCGGATTGGACTGGAACGCCACTAGGCTAGGTCTGCTTCCGGCCGCGTACGCAACGTGCAGGTGTGCATAGGGCGATGGGCCCAGACCCCTGCGCGCATAGGGTTAGACCGGCGTGCTGACCTCTCTGTTGTGCTTAGGTGGGGCTGCGACGTGTTGATCTTACGAGGCCGGGCATGACCCAGGAAAGTGTGTCCGGCCAAATGGGATCGAGCGTGTTGGGTTATGTGGTGCACCCCTGCAGGGAAGTTTATCTATTCGAATAGCCGTGTCCCTCGGTAAAAGGACGACCCGGAGTTGTACCTTGACCTTATGACAACTAGAACTGGATACTGAATAAAATACACCCTTCCAAGTGCCAGATACAACCCGGTGATCGCTCTCTAACAGGGCGACGAGGAGGGGATCGCCGGGTAGGATTATGCTATGCGATGCTACTTGGAGGACTTCAATCTACTCTCTTCTACATGCTGCAAGATGGAGATGACCAGAAGCGTAGTCTTCGACAGGACTAGCTATCCCCCTTTTATTCTGGCATTCTGCAGTTCAGTCCACTGATATGCCCCTTTACACATATACCCATGCATATGTAGTGTAGCTCCTTGCTTGCGAGTACTTTGGATGAGTACTCACGGTTGCTTCTCTCCCTCTTTTCCCCCTTTCTTTCTATCTGGTTGTCGCAACCAGATGTTGGAGTCCAGGAGCCAGACGCCACCGTCGACGACGACACCTACGACACTGGAGGTGCCTACTACTACGTGCAGGCCGCTGACGACGACCAGGAGTAGTTAGGAGGATCCCAGGCAGGAGGCCTGCGCCTCGTTCGATCTGTATCCCAGTTTGTGCTAGCCTTCTTAAGGCAAACTTGTTTAACTTATGTCTGTACTCAGATATTGTTGCTTCCGCTGACTCGTCTGTGATCGAGCACTTGTATTCGAGCCCTCGAGGCCCCTGGCTTGTATTATGATGCTTGTATGACTTATTTATGTTTTAGAGTTGTGTTGTGATATCTTCCCGTGAGTCCCTGATCTTGGTCGTACACATTTGCGTGCATGATTAGTGTACGGTCAAATCGGGGGCGTCACAAGTTGGTATCAGAGCCGACTGCCTGTAGGAATCCCCCTTTCCACACTCCTTGGCCGAAGTCGAGTCTAGACATTACAAAACTTTTACTAACATGGCTGTGTGTCTTACGGGCCCACGTCGCCATTGGGTGGTACTAGTATCTTTTACTCCTCGACCTTTACTCTGGGACTCTGAACTCTCTTCTACTCGGGTTAAACGAATTTACTAACTCTAACACTAGGATCCCGTGACCGCATTCACCCCAAAGTTGGATAAGCCATAGTTGTTTCTTAGAATAGTATTTTGAACAATTCACACACTGTCATTTGACTCCTTTGAAACGTCTTTGCTTTCAGATGGAACCCACGAGGCAGGTCGTTCGCCACACGACGGCCATTGGTGCCTCGGGATCACCTGCGGTGCTAGCTGAGATGATGACCTATCTGGGTTATCGCTGGCACCCTGAGTACACCGTCTACGAGGAGTACCAGGACTTTAACCAGGAGCAGTACCGTGCCATCGTCCACCTCTACTCTCGGGAGTACGACTCCACTACTGTGCTGCACACCGCACATGGTGTTGGTGTGACCATCGATATGGCTGTCCACGATGCTGCCTATGCTGCTCTGACACGTCTTCGTGGAGAGTATCAGGAGTTGGACACCTCCCCTTTCAGGCACATTGCTATCGCATCTGATGTTGGTGCGGAGGGATACTATACTGCTGCCTACTCCACTGTCACCCGAGAGCCCTTCTACCATCAGCACCTGGTTCTGCATGCTGATGGGCTGGATCGAGCTAACCGAGCTCTTCGCCACGAGATGTACACCACCCGTCAGCACCTTTACCGTGCTCTGACGCTGCTGCACCCCTTTGTCCGATCTGGACAGGTACCGCGTACTGCGATCTACCCAGCCAGGACCGTGATGCCCCACGGTGTCGGTTGGCCAGAGGTGGGAGGCTACTCTCCCGCACTTGGCCCTCTTCTGCCACCTGAGCGTCGGGCTCTACACCTGAGTATCCGCGGCCCCCAGTCTGCTGACGTCGAGGGCTATCCGTTGCCTCACTACCAGCTGTCGGGCTACGATTACCTCCACAGTACCTCTTGGGACTGATGTAGGCTTGCTTGTAGTATTAGTTGCAGTCGCCGCGAGCCTGTGTGCCGCCTATGATGTTTTAGTCTATGTACTGAACTCTATGTACTGAACTCTATGCATGACCCCTTTTGTAAGTTATGCCGACTACTATGTAGTAGCTATCGTGCTCCTTTCATTATGCATGTTTCATCATGAATGATTCTTGTCATTGCAAATTTCTCAATGCTGAACTACCCCTGTTATATATTAGCAGGATGGTTAGACCAGGTGGTCGTGGTCGTGGTGGCGATGCCCCACCACCACCTGAGTACATGGCTGGTATGATCCAACAGTTTGAACTGAACCGCCAATTCATGGAAAATATGATGGCTCAGTTTCCTCGCCCCAATATGAACCAGCAGCCAGCTCAAGTGACTCTTCAAGATTTCATACGCCTCAACCCAACCATCTACCGCAGCTCAACTCAGCCTCTGGATGCTGATGACTGGCTCCGTGACATCACCTATGAGATGGAGTCTGCTGATGTAGCCCCTGCCAGCTATGTCACCTTTGCTTCCTTCTTCTTGAAGGGACCCGCAGCTCAATGGTGGGACAGCCACAGGCGTACTCTGCCAGCTGGAACAATCATCACATGGCCAGACTTCCAAGCTGCTTTCCGTGCCCGCTTCATTCCTCAGGGAGTCATGGACCGGAAGAAGCGTGAGTTCCGCAACCTCACCCAAGGCAACAAAACTGTCGAAGCTTATCAGCGGGAGTTTCTGGACTTGTCCCGCTATGCTGAAGAAGACATTGCAACTGATGCACGCAGACAGGAGAAGTTCCGTGATGGCCTTCAAGCTGACATCAAGCTCGCACTTCTAGTGCATGACTTTGCTGATTTCGCCACCTTGGTGAACAAGGCCATCAATGTCGAAACTGGTCTGCAGGAATACCAGAGCTCTCACAGGCGCAACCGTGACACGGGCTCATCTTCGGGCCCGCCCTCACAGAAGCGTAAGATATGGATCCCGAACAGCATGTACCGTCCAAATGCATCTGCCCCAAGGCAGACCTATGCTGCACCTCGTCTGCCTCCACCACCATCTAGGCAGTCAAGACTTCCAGCTCCACCATCCCAAGCTCCTGTTCCCACTCCGAATAATGGCTTGTGCTTCAGGTGTGGTCAACCAGGACACCGTGCTAAAGAATGCAACCAGAACCAGAATCAACTGGCCCTTCCAGCAACTGGCCGTGGTAACAATCAGCCCCGCAACAACAATGCTAAGTCTTATGGTCGTGCTCATGCCAACCACGTTGATCTCAACGAAGCTCAAGACCAGCCTGCTACTGTGATGGGTACACTCCTCGTAAATTCAGTACCAGCATCCGTTTTATTTGATACAGGTGCATCGCATTCATTCATGTCAGAAGATTTTGCATACAAGCACGACGTTAAATGTGAGGAGATGAACACCTCTGTATTGGTCAAAACCCCCGTGGGACAGTGTCAAACCTCCTTGGTTGGCATCGATGTCCCCGTGGAAATCGAAGGGCTGGAATTCTATGCCTCTCCCATTATCCTGAAGTCGTCTAACATCGACCTCATTTTGGGTATGGATTGGTTGAAAGCGCATACTGCTTCTATAGTTTGCGCCACTAAAACCGTCCATCTGCTACACCCTTCAGATGAAATAGTTGCTTACCAAGCTCATCTGGTGCAAAATGCCGAGGCAAGGCTCTATGCATTGAATGCATTGAACGCTGCACCACTCGAGGGCATTGAAAACATTCCCGTCGTGCGTGAATTCCTCGACGTCTTCCCTGAAGAACTTCCAGGGATTCCCCCTGCTAGAGCTGTCGAATTCATCATCGACTTGAAACCAGGCACCACTCCTATAGCCAAGCGACCCTACAAAATGCCGCCGCATGAACTCCTTGAGCTTAAGGAGGAAATCGACAAATCTCTTCGCAAAGGATTCATTCGCCCAAGTTGCTCTCCTTGGGGAGCACCTTCTCTCTTTGTCAAGAAGAAGGATGGGACAAACCGGTTAGTTCAAGACTACCGTCCTATAAACCAAGCTACCATTCAGAATAAATACCCTCTTCCTCGGATCAATGATCTGTATGATCAACTGGCGGGTTCGTCAGTGTTCTCTAAGCTCGACTTGAGGTTGGGCTACCACCAGATCCGTGTTCGCGAAGAGGATATCCCAAAGACCGCCTTCGTGACTCGCTATGGTTCATACGAGTACACCGTCATGTCTTTCGGTTTAACCAATGCTCCAGCCACCTTCTCTCGTCTGATGAACTATATATTCATGGATTACCTCGACAAGTTCGTCGTGGTTTATCTGGATGATATCCTGGTATTTTCCAAGAACGAAGAAGAACATGCTGAACATCTTCGACTTGTGCTGGAAAAGCTACGAGAGCATCAACTATATGCCAAGTTCTCCAAATGTGAATTCTGGCTACCCGAAGTAACCTATCTTGGGCATGTCATCTCTAAGGATGGTATTGCCGTCAACCCCGAGCGAGTTCAGGCTATTCTTGATTGGACTCCTCCCAAGAACGTTAAGCAAGTCAGAAGTTTTCTCGGTCTCGCCAGCTATTGCCGTCGATTCGTCGAGAACTTCTCTAAGATCGCCAGGCCTCTGACTAACCTGTTGCATAAGGGTGTCAAGTTCCAATGGACAGACAAATGTCAGGAAAGTTTCCAAGCACTCAAAGACAAGTTGACTTCTGCTCCAGTTCTAGCTCCACCTGATACTAAGAAGGACTTTGTCATTTACTGCGACGCTTCCCGTCAAGGATTAGGCTGTGTCCTAATGCAAGACCGCAAAGTGATTGCTTATGCCTCTCGGCAATTGCGCCCTCACGAAGAGAACTACCCAGTTCACGACCTCGAACTTGCTGCTGTCATTCATGCGCTGAAGCAGTGGCGACATTACCTTCTCGGTAATCGTTGCGAGATCTTCACTGACCACCAAAGTCTGAAGTATCTGTTTACTCAGCCAGATCTGAACCTCCGTCAACAGAGATGGATGGAGCTTGTTGCAGACTTTGACTTGGGTATTTCCTATACGCCAGGCAAGGCTAATGTAATGGCTGATGCCTTGAGCCGCAAGTCTTACTGCAACCACCTCCAGGTTCACAAAGTTCAGCCCTCGCTTGTTGAAGAATTCAGGAAGCTGAACCTCCATATTGTTCCTCCGGGTGCACTCGCTCCCCCTCCTAAGGAGTTTGGCAAGGTGAACCTCCACGTTGTTACCCAGGGTTCCCTCAATACCCTAGTTGCTAAACCAGATCTCGTGGATAGCATCAAAAGGCTACAGAAGTATGACTCTGAAGCCCACAAGATTAAGCGCTACCTCGCAGAAGGAAAGCCCTCATTCTTCACCATTGCTGAAGATGGCACCCTATACTTCAAGGGCCGCCTAGTGGTGCCATGTGCAGAGAAAAACCTGGATATGACACAGGAAGTTATGAAAGAAGCTCATGATACACCTCTGTGTATCCATCCTGGTAGTACAAAGATGTACCAAGACATCCGTCAGAGATTCTGGTGGTCTAATATGAAGCAAGCCATTGCTCGTTATGTTGCTGAGTGTGACGTTTGCCGTCGTATCAAAGCAGAACATCAAAGGCCTGCTGGAACTCTGCAACCTATCTCTATTCCTGAATGGAAATGGGACCATGTTGAGATGGACTTCGTCACTGGATTTCCCAAATCACAGAAAGGTAATGATGCTATTCTTGTCGTCATTGACCGGCTTTCCAAAGTTGCACATTTCCTGGCAGTCAAAGAAACGATCACTGCTAGCCAGTTGGCAACGCTCTATATGTCCAGGATTGTTTCACTCCACGGTATTCCATTGGTTATCAGCTCAGACCGTGGCAGCTTATTCACTTCAAGATTCTGGGCAAGTTTCCAAGAAGCTATGGGAACTCATCTGTCATTCAGTACTGCGTTTCATCCTCAATCGCAAGGACAAGTTGAACGCGTCAACCAAGTTCTCGAAGACATGCTTCGAGCTTGCGTTATTTCCTTCGGCAAGAAATGGGAGGAATCTCTCCCGTATGCTGAGTTCTCTTATAATAATAGCTATCAAGCTAGTCTGAAGATGGCCCCCTTCGAAGTGTTATATGGACGAAAGTGCCGAACCCCTCTGAACTGGTCAGAAACTGGGGAACGTCCACTCTTCGGTCCGGATATTATCCAAGATGCCGAAGAACAAGTCCGCATTATTCGCGAGAATCTCAAGACTGCTCAGTCACGTCAGAAGAGTCAGTATGACCGTCATCATAAAGACATGGTCTATCAACCTGGCGAAAAGGCTTATCTTCGAGTCACACCTATGAAGGGTGCTCACCGCTTCGGGATCAAGGGCAAACTAGCTCCTCGCTATATTGGCCCATTCACTATTCTCGAAAGGCGTGGAAAAGTGGCATACCAACTGGAGCTACCGCCGAACCTTTCTCAGGTTCACGATGTGTTCCATGTGTCACAGCTCCGCCGTTGCTTCAAGGATCCAATCCGAGCTGTGGATCATGAAGTGCTCGAATTGCAGCAAGACCTCTCCTATAAGGAGCATCCGGTCCGTATTCTCGGCCAAGCTGAACGCCACACGCGTCAGAAGGCGATCAAGTTTCTCAAAGTCCAGTGGTCGCACCATTCTGAAGATGAGGCCACTTGGGAACGAGAGGATCGTCTGCGCGAAGAATACCCCACACTGTTTCCTTCTACCTCCTAAATCTCGGGACGAGATTTCTTGTAGTGGAGGAGATTTGTAACACCCTGAGAATCATGCTACAGTAACTCTCTGTGATTAAGCTAATCATGTTGCTAAATAGGGCTTGATCATAATTGCCTCAAATTTCTTTTCAAACTCCTAGTTCAAACTTCAATTAAAATCAAAGTGGAAAATAAAAGTTTTCAAAAATTTGAACAAAAATGTTCGGTGGGTGCCAAATAATACACTGGTAATTATGGTGGAGAAAACACATTTTTATAAAATACCTAAATACTTTTAAATGAAATAAAACAGAAAAGAAAATAAACAAATAAAAAGAAAACAGAAAACAGAACAGACAAAGAAAAAGAAAAAAAGAGAGAAGGCCCTCCCCCCCCACTGGACCGCTGGCCCAACTGGGCCGACCCCCGGCCCAGCCGGCCAGCCCACTCCTCCCCCTCGCCCCCTTCCCTGTTCCCCCGACCGGGGTCGGAACAGGGGCCGTCCCCGCCGCACCCCCTCGCCGGCGACGGGGAGGATAAGGGCGCCAGCTCCCCCCGCCTCCTCGGGCCTCTCTCCCACTCGCCCCGCTCTCCCCTCGGCCTCCGCGCCTCCCTCTTCCCCCCCAGATCCGCGCCGCTCTCTTCTTCCCCACGCCCGACGCGCTCGCCGCCGTTCCCGTCGTTCACACGGCCACCGTGCCCCAATCGCCACCTCGCCGTGCCATACGCCGTCGCCGCCCTCGACTACACCACCCCCGCCTCTCCGTTGGAGCTCGGAGCCACTGCAACGGCCTCCCCGAGCTCGTCTTCAACTTCGGACGCCGGCGACCCCCTCCTTCCCCGGCGCCGACCTGCTGCTCCTAAGCTCTCACCGGCCTCCGTGTGCCGCGCGGTGAGCCTCTCCCCCCTCCTCCCCTGTCCTTTCTCTCTCGCGCGCCCCCTAGCTTCTTCCCCGCGCGCGCCCGAACGCCGCGCCGCGGAGCTCGCCGCCGGCGGGTCTCCGGTGACCTTTTGGTCACGGGCTCAAGCCCGCAGCACTCCCCACCGCACGTAGATGCCCCCCAGCCCCTCCGCTTGCTCGATAGCCCGCCGTAGCCTCGTTTCCGTCGGGCACCCGTGCGCGCCGCCGCCTCCGCCGCTCGCCGGCGCCGATTCCGGCCAAGTCCGGCGAAGCCCCGGCCACCCCTGGATGCGGCGCTGCGAGCCCTTTCGAATGGGCCTAGCCCCGCTCCTCCCCGAGCCCCGTAGCGCGGTTCCGGCCAAGTCCGGCGAGGGGCCGCCGCTGTTTGGTCGCCGGAGTTGCTCCGGCGCCGGCCGCCGACGTGGCTGGCCTGGGCCCCCCCCAGTGCCACTGCCAGTGGGCCCGTGGGCCCCGTTGACTGGGTCCACCCAGTCAACGTGCTGACTGGGCAGGCCCAGCCACTGACATGCGGGCCCCGCCGCAAAAATAAAAAAAGAAAAGAAAAGAAAATGTTTTATAAATAAAAATAATTAATTAATCTAATCACTCACTGACAGGTGGGCCCAGTAGTTAATTAACTAAAAATTAATTAGTTTAATCTTCTGTTAACCCACTGTCACTGACAGGTGGGTCCCCCGTGTCAGTTTTGACCAGTCAACCCGGACTGTTGACCGCTGACGTCGCTCATACGTCATGCTGACGTCATATCCCTTTTCTGTTAATTAAATAATTCCAGAAATTCAAATAATCTTTGAAAATTCATATCTTTTAAACCGTAACTCGGATGAAAATGTTTTCTATATGAAAGTTGCTCAGAACGACGAGACGAATCCGAATACGCAGTCCGTTCGTCCACCACACCTCCCTAACCTATCGAACTAGCAACTTTCCCCCTCCGGTCCGTCTGTCCGAAAACGCGAAACATCGGGAATACCTCCCGGATGTCCCCCCCTTCGCCGGTACCACCTACTGTCGCGTTAGGACACACCTAGCACCGCTCATTGTCATGTCACGCATCGTCATGCTTATGTTTGCATTGTATTTACTGTTTCTTCCCCCTCTTCTCTCCGGTAGACTACGAGACCGACACTGCTGCTGCCCAGTTCGACTACGGAGTCGACGACCCCTCCTACTTGCCAGAGCAACCAGGCAAGCCCCCCCCCTTGATCACCAGATATCGCCTATTCTTCTCTATACTGCTTGCATTAGAGTAGTGTAGCATGTTACTGTTTTCGATATCCTATCCTGATGCATAGCCTATCCTTGCTACTACTGTTGTTACCTTTACCTGCAATCCTACATGCTTAGTATAGGATGCTAGATTTCCATCAGTGGCCCTACATTCTTGTCCGTCTGCTGTGCTATACTATCGGGCCGTGATCACCTGGGCGGTGATCACGGGTATATACTTATATACTATATACATGACACATGTGATGACTAAAGTCGGGTCGGCTCGTAGGAGTACCCGCAAGTGGATCTTTGTGGCGGAGCGACAGGGCAGGTTGAGACCGCCTAGGTGAGAGGTGGGCCTGGCCCTGGTCGGCGTTCGCGGATACTTAACACGCTTAACGAGATCTTGGTATTTGATCTGAGTCTGGCCATTTGGTCTATACGCACTAACCATCTACGCGGGAGTAGTTATGGGTATCCCGGCGTCGTGGTATCAGCCGAAGCCTTCTTGACGTCAGCGACTGAGTGGCGCGCGCCGGATTGGACTGGAACGCCACTAGGCTAGGTCTGCTTCCGGCCGCGTACGCAACGTGCAGGTGTGCATAGGGCGATGGGCCCAGACCCCTGCGCGCATAGGGTTAGACCGGCGTGCTGACCTCTCTGTTGTGCTTAGGTGGGGCTGCGACGTGTTGATCTTACGAGGCCGGGCATGACCCAGGAAAGTGTGTCCGGCCAAATGGGATCGAGCGTGTTGGGTTATGTGGTGCACCCCTGCAGGGAAGTTTATCTATTCGAATAGCCGTGTCCCTCGGTAAAAGGACGACCCGGAGTTGTACCTTGACCTTATGACAACTAGAACTGGATACTGAATAAAATACACCCTTCCAAGTGCCAGATACAACCCGGTGATCGCTCTCTAACAGGGCGACGAGGAGGGGATCGCCGGGTAGGATTATGCTATGCGATGCTACTTGGAGGACTTCAATCTACTCTCTTCTACATGCTGCAAGATGGAGATGACCAGAAGCGTAGTCTTCGACAGGACTAGCTATCCCCCTTTTATTCTGGCATTCTGCAGTTCAGTCCACTGATATGCCCCTTTACACATATACCCATGCATATGTAGTGTAGCTCCTTGCTTGCGAGTACTTTGGATGAGTACTCACGGTTGCTTCTCTCCCTCTTTTCCCCCTTTCTTTCTATCTGGTTGTCGCAACCAGATGTTGGAGTCCAGGAGCCAGACGCCACCGTCGACGACGACACCTACGACACTGGAGGTGCCTACTACTACGTGCAGGCCGCTGACGACGACCAGGAGTAGTTAGGAGGATCCCAGGCAGGAGGCCTGCGCCTCGTTCGATCTGTATCCCAGTTTGTGCTAGCCTTCTTAAGGCAAACTTGTTTAACTTATGTCTGTACTCAGATATTGTTGCTTCCGCTGACTCGTCTGTGATCGAGCACTTGTATTCGAGCCCTCGAGGCCCCTGGCTTGTATTATGATGCTTGTATGACTTATTTATGTTTTAGAGTTGTGTTGTGATATCTTCCCGTGAGTCCCTGATCTTGGTCGTACACATTTGCGTGCATGATTAGTGTACGGTCAAATCGGGGGCGTCACAAGGTTTGCCTCCGACGGATCTCATGGGATCAGGTCGGCGTTTGTCTTGGGTGGATCTGATTGGATCCGGTCTTCGTTTGTCTACGTCTGTGTGTTTGCGGATTGGATCTTTTCGCTCTACGCTTCTCTTCATCATCAGCGGTTGCTATTCTGGTGCGCTGGTCCTATAGGGCCTTAGGACAACGACTTCCTGATTGTCTACTACAACAATGTTTGCCCGACTCCGACGAGGGAGGGGCGATGACAGCGGCGCTCATTCGGCTTGCTTCAATGCTTGTAGTTGTCACTAGGTGGTCTACGGACCTGGATGTAAATTTTACTTCTAGTGTTCTTTGTCCTGACAGTAGATGAATAGATTGGAAGTTTTCTCGCAAAAAGAATCAATTGATGGGATAGAAGAGAGAGAAATGTAAATGTGTGCAATCAGGGAGAGAGATTCTTTTTTTAACTACCTTCCAATCAGGGATTAAGTATTACTTTTAGCGAAGGCACATACTCGATAGTGGAGGTGCAAAAACTGAGGGGGAAAGGGAAATGCATTTTACATTGTGATATTTTTAGGGAAAAATAAATAAACCTTATATAAAGGAAGGAACAGATGGAGTAGTTCTTAAGATCATGCACTGCTTAAAAGCCACCAAACCCACTAGTCCCAATGCTAACCACGCGCACCTAAAGTGTGAGGTCTTGTTCCATCCCAATCACGCTCACCATTTTTCTCAGGAATTTCAGAGTTCCGCTACAGAACAGATAACTGCTACCAGTCGGGGGAGTGTGCGATTAGCTGGAAAATCCTATTTGCCGTTCTCTGCAGGCAAACAGTCGAGGTACCGCACAGGGCTATCGACCGAATGGTCGTGCGTGGGCCGGCCTGTTAAGTGTTCCGACTATACCGGTTTTGGAAACATTCTATAAATGTTTCTAGCCGGGTTTTTTCCAGTTTTAGAAACAAGTGATGTTTTTTCTTTTTATATTTCCTTTTCATTGTTATATTTTATTTTCTTTTTTTTTGGTTTTTTCTTTTTCCTTTTTCTGTCTTTTTTTCTTTCTTCTTGCTCTTTTCTTTGTTTTCTATTTTCAACGAATGTTTCAGATTATTTTTAAAAGTGAAAATTTCACATTTTGTTTTTTGTCAGGAAATGTTCCTGTTTTCAAAAAATATATTAGAAATTTCATAAAATTTTAGAATTTTAGAAATTGTTCACTTATTTTAAAAAGTGTTTGTCTTTTTAAATTTTGTTCACAAACTAACAATGTTGCGGTTTCAGAAATATGTTTCCATTTTCAAAATTTGTTAAAATATTCAAAACATATTCATATCTTTCATTTATTTTTCCTTTTTCTTTTCAAGCTTTTTGAAAAGTTCAAATATTGTTCAGCATTTTCGAAAATGTTCTTGTTCTTGAAATTTGTTCATATTTTTGAAATAATGTTCACATTTTCAAAATTTTATTCACAATTTTAAAAAAGTGTTCCTCTTTTCACCTTTTTTGTTACAATGCAAATAGAAGTTCAAAAATTCCAAATTTTGTTCACATTTAAAAAATTGTTCCCAGTTTTCAAAAATATTTGGAATTTTAAATTTTGTTCATGTTTTCAAAAAATGTTGTTCATGTTCCAAAAGATGTTCGAAATTTTTCAATTTTGTTCACATTTTTCAAAATTTGTTCGCAATGTTAAAAAATATTATAAATTTTGTTCGTGTTTTAAAAAAAGTTTAGATCTTTAAATTTTGTTCATATTTCTAAAAAATTGGGAATTTCTAAGTTTGTTCGTGTTTTCAAAAAAGTTTGGAGTTTCAATTTTTGTATGTGCTTTCAAAATTTGTTCAGTATTTCAATTTTTTGTTCTCGTTTATGAAAATTTATTCCAATTTTTTCAAAGATTGTTCATGTATAAAAAAACTATTCTCACTTTCAAAAGAAATTGGAATTTAATGAAATGTATGTGTTCCTTAAATTCTTTGAGTAATGTTGAGTTACACTTCTTCTCTTGTGTGCTTCTTATTTCGCGCTACATGTATTTCACAGCAAGCAAGTCAGTTCGAGTGGCAGCGTTGTTACGACCTCAACAGAAGCTCTTTGGATCGAATCCTCGGCGCCCGTTTGTGTGTATTTCGCAAGCAGGCGCCCGTTTGTGTGCATTTCGCAAACTGGCGCCTGCAGCGCCCCGTGCTTGGCCGGCCCATGTAGGGGTGTCTGAGGTTTTTTCTTCTTCTATGTTTTTAGAACGCAAAAAAGTGATGGAGCAGGTTGCAACTTGAACCTGGGACCTCGCTCGCGACTAAATGCTTGTGTTACCACCCAGCCACGCAGCAGGTTGTAATAAGTTGTAGCCTTTCCCCACTTTTATTCTCTTTTTGTCCTTTTTGTCCTTTTACATTTTCCTCTTTTTGTTTTTTGTTTTTTCCTTTTTGTACGACCAGGTTCCCCCTGCACCCCTTGGAATTTAATGAACTTTTTTTCAAACTCGATGAAATATTTTTAAATTCCATGAACTTTTTCAAATTCGATGAACCTTTTTTCAATTTTCATGAACTTTTTTTCAAAATCGAGGAACTTTGTTTCAATTTTGATGATTTTTTTAATCGATGAACTTTTTTCGTTTATGATGAACTTTTTTCAAAATTAGTGAACTTTTTTTTTCCAAATTTGATGAACAATTTTATTCAAAATCGATGAAAGTTTTTAAAAACTTGGTGAACTTTTTGTTCAAAATCGGTGAACTATTTGAAAATCATGAACTTCTTCCAAATTTGTGAACCTTTTTCGAAATTTCATGAACTTTATCCAAACAAATTTGAACTTTTTCCAAATTCCTGAAGTTTTCTCAATTCACAAAAAAATAATCAGTTTGTACGAACCTTTCCAATTTTATGAACTTTCTTTAAATTCACGTTTTTTAATATTGTGCATTAATTTTTCTTTTTCCTTTTCATTTTATCATAAAATAATACCCATAATAGGCTGTGTGTAATAAGGGTTATTTGTCCTCAAAATAGACAGCCTAGGGAGTTCGGCCTAGTGGTTGCGTTCGAGAGATCGAATGCTGGCTCTACCGCATTTTTTGCGATCTAACAACCTCGCTGCGCTTCCTGCGCCGGCCCAGTTAGCGTCCGTGCAGGCGCCAGCGGCGCAAATCGCCGCTTACAGCGTTGTATAGGTGCTCCCTAGGCATATATAGGACCCTCCGCGCGGGAACTATGTCTAAGCGAGTCCATGGGCGGCCTAGTACTGTATCGGACTCTGAGCGAGTTTACTTCTTTCTCTTTTTCAGTTTTTACTATTTTCTTCAGTTTTTTTTTCATTTTTCATTTCCTTTTTCTTTTTAGTTTCTTCTATTTTTTTCAGTTTTTCAGTTTTTCAGTTTTACTTCATTTTACTTTTCTTTTTTAAGACATATCTACTCTCATTCATACGTATTGTGTATAATTCATATACACAAGAATATTTTTTTATAAGTTAAACATTTTTCAAATACATTATGAACATTTTTTAAATGTATATTTTGATGTCTAATTTTTTGTACACATAATGTACATTGTACAATATTTCATGTACATTAGGAATATTTTTTTATACAAGTTTAATAATTCTAAAAATACATTATTAACTTTATTTCTAAAATATATGTTTTGATGCCTCATTTTTTACATACACGTTGTGTATTTTCTGTATGTATATAAAATATTATTTTATACACATTTAACATTTTTATTTACATGATTAAAGTTTTTTAATATATTTTTATGTCTAATTTTTTTTGTATAAATTTTACATTTTTCTTATACATAAGGAACAATTTTTAGTTCACATCCAACCGTTTTTGAGAAAATGATTTGTTTTTCAAATATATGTTTTTTTGCTAAAATTTTCATACATATTGTACACTTTTCATATACATCAGGAATATTTTTTAGACATGTTTAACCTTTTTCAAGTACATCATTAATATTTTTCAAATAAATTTGATGTCCATTTTTTCATACGCGTTGTACATTTTTTTTATACATAAGGAACATTGTTTTTCAGGTTTATGATTAACATATTTTCAAATATATATTTTGATGCCTATTGTTTTCATACATGTTATAATTTTTTGTAGGGGCGTGCTACGCGTCGGTCGGTGGATCTTTTTAAAAGACCGCTGGGTTCCGAGCCATTAGATCTGATATGGTCTCATAGCCGAGCGTCGTCCTCACTTTTGCAACAGAGGTCGTGTTGCGAGAACCCTTTTACAACGTAGGTTTTGTTACCGAAACATTTGCAAAAAAGGTTGTGTTGCGGGTTTTTTTTGCAGCTGAGGTGTTCTTGCAGATTTTTTTTTGCAACAGAGTTCATGTTTACACCAGAGGTATTGTTGCATATTTGTTTTTGTAATAGAGGTCTTGTTGCATTGTGTGCACGTGGGGGTTACTGGAGATAAGGTAAGGGGGCACGTGGTTGGTTGGTGCGAGCGACAACAGATGTGAAGGTGTGCGGTTGGATCGGAGGGGATCCAACGGCTGCATGGGCAGCGAAACGCTGCCCATTATCGGTTGGCTGAAGAGAATGATTTCCCTTTTTATATACATTATGAATATTTTTATGTAGACATTTAACATTATTTTATGCTGCTACAACATATTTTAATATGTAATGAACGCTTTTAAGAGAAGTAAAAAAGAAAGAAAGAAATGCTAAAAAAAGCAATAGAAAAAAAAAGAAAAAAACGCTCTAAAAAACCAAATATGTGCGTACGTGTTCTAGATGTTAGACGCATATAGACGCGCACGCTAGGCCTGACCCATGTAACGGGGCACTGCATGCGAGGTGTCTATAAAGACACACCCCCGGTACACACAGAAAGGGACTATAGTGATTAGCTGGTCAGGCTGAGATTTGTACGAGGCACGTGTTTGAGAGAATTTTGAAAGGAATTTTTTACGTACAGGAGGCATGAGTGTCTATGTGGTCCTGAAGTTTCCTCAGAAGAATTTAGTGGTCTGCGGCCTTGTATTGTTACGCCTTGAGGCAAAAAATCCAATGGACTACTCGGAAAAATAAACTGACTGATTTGGTCTAAAACCACAATGGATCCACGAACATTACGTAACGTACCATAGCATTGGAGATGCAGGGACAGGCGACATACGCAAAAAACACTCTATGTATTAGCTAGTGAGAAAAATCCCTGCAAAAGGAAAAAAAATAGGAAGAGATATGTATAGTGTACAGATATTCTTCGCAAAAGAAAGTGTATAGATACAAATATATAGATAGATATCGATATAGATTATGTATTCAATATATGAAGAAAAACGTTTCTGTTGAGTTCCTTGCATCAAGGAATTGATCGAAATGCCTAGCAAGTTGGTGTAAGACATGCTAGAGGGCGGTTGTTACCCTAATCCATTAGAGTCTCACTGAAGCGAAATATAATTGCAATGGAAGACCAATTAGATTGAATCGGTCAAAAAGTAACTTTTATTGGATCTATACTTGCTTTAAGAGTCTTCCCTTTTCTTTATAGCACATATAGTGTGAAATTGTGTTTTTTGTGGAGCTCCGGCATGGTGTCATTTTTTCGGGAGACACATGAGTTGACCGAAGCTCAATGCGAGCTTAAGAGTCTACTGGACTGCAATCCAATGCCTTCTGACTACTTCACACTAGATTTCAGCAGAGTTATCATCCAGAAAAGGCAAGCTTTCTAGAAAGTACCTCCTTTTACTGCTTAGGCACACTGCTTAATTAAAAACACAACAAGAATTATGAAACGAAGGAAGTACTCAGAATAACCGATTCAAATATTCATTCCGCATTTACTAGCTTATTTGAGCGGTGAGATGAAGCTACAAGCAATTGCATAAGTGAGATGCATGTGTGTGATTGTAACTTACGTATGGCAGGAGAAAAGGCCTTTGAGCTTTGGGCATGGCAAAGGTGGTTTCATGCATCTTTCCATAAAGAGAAGAAAGAGAAGCTCACAAAGCTGACGCTGCATCTGTGAACAGAATCCTTGTGCATCAGGCTCCGAAAGCTACTGATTGGGATCCTCACGACTTTGTCACGGAGCTATCACTCATCAGTAAATGGTACTACTAATGCGCATTCCCTGTTACACGTATCAAACGGTTATCATTTAACGCATGACTGTTGGAACACGGATCGACCACATAAAAACTCCAACACACGCGTGCGCCAAAATACTTTTACCAAAGATAGCTCTTGCGCCTCTCTTTTTGTTCGAAATCACGGTCGGCTAAGACCACTGCACAAGTCTGACTCAAATTGCTACTGACTTGCACAGACATAGCTGAAGATTATTCTAACGATCTCCTTTTAATCTTGATTTGACATCTCCTCAGGCTTCTCCAATTTTGGTTCATGACTTGTCGACTCACCGATCTTGTTCCAAGACAAGTCAAATTAGCATGCTTGATTGTTGGCAACAATCTTTCTCTAATTTCGATCTGACGAATTTACGGATCATTTTAAATATGACTTTTTTGGAAAAAAAATTGAATTTTAAATATGACTTGTACATGCTAGTAACCTTGTGGACTAAACCATTCATTCTTACACAATACATGTCAGCTACCTTGTGGACTACACTATTTACTTCAGCCTCGTGTAGAGACATGACCTTATTGAAAAAATTCACCTTCACTTGTTTCATCTTCAACATGGCCCTCTCTTCAAAACACGTAGACAATCTGAACGTGCTTCATCTTCAACGGATCCTATAGAGACGAGCACTTGGGCATGTCAACAATTCACAGACAAGACTGTGATCGAACGCGCTAACTCGTATAACTCCTTAACCCATCTGTCTTCCTAGAATGATGATTTGATGGGATTTTTTCCGGAACCGCGCCTCGACGCTGCCACTCCCATCAATGACCTTCCTCCACCGCATAGCCAAACAACAGACGGTCGTCTTCCTTCATGTCACTCTGCCAAACGATGATTGCCTGGTCCCTTATCGATGCACCACTCAACGAATATATGTGCTGTCCCGAGACGCTAGTAAGGGTCACCTCCACATGGCAAGCACGGTTTAAAATCTTTCACCTTGCATTGGTACCAATGTTGGAATTTCGCCCACATATTGATCGCATAAAAAATAAGTACACTCTCGCACACAGAAATACCAAAATCACCTATCGCGCCCCTCTTTTCTTTTCGGTGATGCTAGGCGCCGGCCAATCGGTTCGAATTTCGGCCAATCACTTAACGCGCCGTACAATCAGCTCATTTCTAACTGTTAAGATCTTATCCCTGTCACCACTTGTGCGCACGTCCCTCGTCTTCCTCCCTCATGCCCCTCTACATTCCACTGCGCAACAAACTCGACGTGTGCGTCGCTCCTCCATCATGCTCCCTCATCCCCCCGTCGGAACACCATCAAGCTGCCACTGTCACGACACCAGGTCGTCGTTGTCGGAGCACCAGCCAGCTGCTGCAACACAACCCACCTGTCAAAGCATCAATCGCACCATGGCCGGACTTGCGCCTCAACCGGTCATCATCTTCCGGCATTGGCCATTGCTGCTTGTAGGGAAAAAAATGTTGTGGTTGTGACAACATGGCGGGCCATGTAGCTCCATTGGTCGTTGTCTCCAGCACCGGCTATTTGCCGCTTGTAAAAAATCCGCCCCTCAGTTCCAGCAATTTCGGCCCGTGGTGCAAGCAAAAGAATCCACCCTGGTGGTCGCAGCACCTTCGCACCCCCCGTGGTCCCACGTGATTGCAGCATCCATGCACTCCGATTCCAACATCAGCAGACGTCAGTTCAAGCATCGCCGGTTACTGGATGCGGCAAACATCGCCGACCACCAAGTTTGTAGCAACCAAGGTAGCCGGTTCCAGCAAAAAACGGTGTTGGTCCCAGCACGACACATCGCCCGTTCCAGCATAGGCAAGCTCCAAGCCCGTGTGGTTGCAACATCCTCGCTCTCCAGCTCCAACATCATCGTTCGCCAGTGTCGCAGCTCGCCGGTTGAAGCAAAACGTCGCTGACAGGGAGCACGTGTGCCGCCTGGTTTGCAGCACCATGGTCACTAGTTTTAGAAAATTTCACCGTCGGTTTCAGCAGGTCGTATCGCCCTTCTACATGGACACAACCGGTTTCAGCACGACGCATCGCCGAGGTCAAGCACGCGGCAGTCGTGGCCGTAGCACCAAATCCAGCCGATTGCAAACAACGATCTTGATTTTTAGCGCGGCTGGGAAGGAGCCTAGCTCATGTCCATTGCGGCCTTGCTCGCCACACCGTGGTGCCTTTGCTTTGCAGCTCCTTGGTGCACCATGTGGTGGTAGGAACATGCGGGGGAAGGGGGAAGGGGCTGACAACAGTGGTGGGTCGACGTGTGTTGGCTGCGGCGAGCTCGTTAGTGCAGGGGGCCTAATGCGAGAGAGGAAGAGAGAGCGCGCTCATAGATAGATTGTAGATGAGAAACAAGTGAAAGCAAAGAGAAAGGAAATGGACAACGCGAACGATGCGTGACCATGGGATCTACCTTGATTGTGTGGCCTACGTGTTACTGGCCGAAAGTTGGGCCAGTCAGCAGAAAGCGATTATTTATCTTTATCTTTTTATTTTCTCAAACTCACTGTTATAATCTCAAACATTTGTGTGTGTGTGTGTGTATACACACGATCAGACCCGTTGATAAACTATCCTTTTTTTAAGCACTGACCGTAGAACAATTGTTCTACGGTATTTTCATTAATAATAAATATTTACAAATTACATCGAGAAACATGCCTAACTTCAACCAATACCAATTTTATGAAACATGGAAATTAACAGTGTTGTTCTATCCAAGTCCTGATCCTTTGCGCTTTTGCTTGTTTTGCTCTGATTTGCACTGCTTTGAGCCCTTCCTGAAGATAGTAGCTCCATCCTTGGACATGAGAGGCAGCATGTCTGAAAAATTTGTCATTCCTGACTGACCAGATACCCCAACATCCCATGATGACAATCTCTAGGGCTATGCTTTGGGGAAGATGTTGAAGAGCCAATTGGATATCATCAATAACCGAGATGCCTCTTTTCCTATTCGGGATGATCTTATCCCAACAAAGCAAGGCAAATAGACAGCCCCGGAATAAGTGCAGGTTGGTTTCCTCAGTATTGTCTGCACAAAGAGCACAATTGTAGCCATCAAGGACCATTGATTTTCTATGAAGCAAATTCCTTGAGTTGACTCTATCATGTAAGAGCAGCCAAAAGAAAATCTGGTGTCTCAGGCGGCAAGCTGATTTCCAAATATCCTGGAACAGAGAGTTTACTTTACTGGGTCTCATCATGTGAGCATACATCTGAATGGATGAATATCCTCTAGAGTATCCAATAATTGACCATCTATCATTTCCTTGCATTTCACTTCTTTCTTGTAAGCATTCTTGAAGAGTATTAAACTGAAGAAATGCTTGCTGTGATAAAGGTGTGTGAAAATGAGTTGCCAAATCTGCTGTGTTCAGAATTTGCTGAAGGGAAATAGTGTTGTTGTTTCTGAAAGAAGTAAGCTCGGGGAATTTATTGTGGAGAGGCTGATCCCACCAGCAATTTGACCAGAAAAGTGTTGTGTTGCTAGAATGAGCAGAAGAAATAGCAAATGCTTTGTAGAGGGGCAGAAGTTTAAGCATAGTTTTCCACCAAAAGGAACCCACCATTCTCTCTCCAGGCAAGGATGTTTGATAGTATGTTTGCCAAATGATATTAACCCATGGAATATTCTCCTTATTGAGGAATTTGTGCACTTGTTTCAATAGCAAAGCCTTGTTGTGCACCTCAATGTTTAAAATGCCTAGTCCCCCATGAACCTGGGGTTGGCAAGCAGTGTTCCAAGCAATCAGTACTGCTCCTCTGTCTTGAGATCCATACTTCCTCCAAAAACAGTTTCTGAAGTAGCTGTGAAGTTGGTTCACCACTGTAATAGGAATCTGAAGGGAGCACATGAAGTAAATGGGCAGACTGGAGAAAACTGATTTAATGAGGGTGAGCTTGTCACCAGTAGATAGCAAAGTTGAGCAACTCAGCAGTCTGTTCTCTACTCTTTTTAGCAGTGGCATAAAATCTTCAACCCTTGGTTTGCTGAGACTGAGTGGAAGGCCTAGGTACTGCAGTGGTAAAGTGCCTATTTGACAACCCAAAAGGTTTGAGAGAGTCTGCATCTTGTGCTCAAGAGTACTGATGGAGATCATTGTGGACTTAGAGTAGTTTACTTTTAGGCAAGTATATGTAGCAAAGTGAAGCAACAAGTTCTTGGTGTTGTGAAGTTGTGTGGCATCTGCATTTGCTATCAAAATGGTATCATCAGCATATTGAATAATGGGATAATCTTGTCTAAACTGGTGAATCAATGGTGCTGAGATTAGATCACTTCTTTTTGCCTCATTCAACATTGTGTGTAAGATATCAGCTGCTATTACAAAGATGAGAGGAGACAGGGGA
Source organism: Triticum aestivum (assembly GCF_018294505.1). Lineage (NCBI taxonomy): Eukaryota > Viridiplantae > Streptophyta > Magnoliopsida > Poales > Poaceae > Triticum > Triticum aestivum. The sequence continues at coordinate 195,363,718 of NC_057799.1, forward strand.
TCGCCTTGTCTGACTCCACATTTGCACAAGAACTGTTTGTCTGCGACCCCATTAAGTAGAACAGAAGAAAAACCAGTACTCTAGATCATCTTAATCCACTTGATCCATTTGCTCCCAAAACCTTTGTCTTCCAAAATTTCCAAAATGGTATCATGATTAAGCATATCAAAAGCCTTCTCAAAGTCCAATTTCAATAGAACCAGTTCCTTGCTGGACTGCTTGCACTGTTGAATATATTCATATGACCAGGCTAAACAATCCTGAATGCATCTGTTGAATAGAAAGCCATATTGATTCTGGTGCAGTAGGGAGAGAATAACTTTATGTAGTCTGTTAGCCAACAGCTTGGTGATGATCTTCAGTGTGCAATTCAGGAGAGAGATAGGTCTGAAATCATTTGGCAAAATAGCAACATATTTCTTAGGAATGAGTGTGATGAAAGAGTAGTTTATGCTCTGAATGTTAATAATCCCCTTATGAAAATCTTCTATTAACCTATAGAAGTCGGGAGCAATGATGTCCCAGCAAACCTTAAGAAATTTAGCGTTAAAACCATCTGGACCTGGGGATTTGTCTGCAGGCATATGTTTAATAACATCATCAATTTTCTCTTTGGTGAAAGGAATCTCCAACTCTGAGAGGTCCAATGGTTGGTGGAGCAGAGTGTGCAGAAGCAGTGGGTTCTCAGGTTTGGAGGCAGTACCCATTCTGTTTTTAAAAGCCCTGAAGAGAATAGCTGCTTTGGCTTGGTGATCCTGATGTTCAAAACCATCCTCATCTCTTAAAATAGCAATGTGATTGTTCCTGTGCTTAATAGTGGCTTTAGCTTGGAAATATTTTGTATTTGCTTCTCCCATTTTAATCTTCCTAATAGTAGCTCTCTATTTCCAGTATATCCTCTGATGCTCATTAATCTCTCTCAAGTGCTCAATTAAGATGAGTCTACCATTGGCTTCCTCATTAGATAAATCTTTGTACTCCTCAATGACATCATAGCATAAGATCATGAAGTTTGTGTTCTCAATGGTGGCCTTCATATTAGAAATAGTCTTGGCCCAAATTTTAAGCCCTTTCCTGAGCCTTTTGAATTTTTGCTACAATACATTTGGCACTATCCACTTCCTGAACATCTTGTTCCCAAATCTGCTTCACCACCTCTTTAAATTGTGCATGTTTAAGCCAGAAGTTTTCAAACCTGAAGATTTGGGATCTAGGGATTGTGGTGCCAATTTTGATGAGGACATGAGTATGATCTGAAGTTATTTTAGCTAGAGGGAAGGCCATAGTTGATGGGAAAGAGTGCCCATGATTCAGATGTAAAACACCAGTCTAGTTTCTCTAGCAGCGTGACATCTTGCATATTGCTCCAGGTATAGTTTCTGCCCTTGAGTGGTATCTCGACAAGTGCTTGTCTGTTGATGGCTTCATTGAACAGTAGCATGTCATTAATATTTCCTCCCTCCCTATTCCGGTTTTGATGGTACCTGATGTAGTTAAAGTCTCCAATAATCATCCAATTCATCTCATCATCAACTTGGAAGTTCTGAAACCAATCTAGGAAGGTAAGTCTATCCTCGAGTATACAAGGCCCATAGACATTGGTCAATACCCATTCAGTACCATTGAGTTTACATGTGAACTTGATTGAGAGAGAGATGGCATTTTGATGAAAGATGTGACCAGAAAAGGCTATCATTCCAAGAAGTAAGGATTCCTCCAGAAGCTCCAATGGATGGGAGGAATTCAAATTTAGAGAGTCTTTTGGGACAGAAGTTTCTGAGGTAAGATTGATCAAAAGCCTCTCTTTTTGTTTCCTGTAAACATAGGACCGAGCAACCTGACTCCTCAATCTTATTTGATATAACATCCCATTTCTTGGGATCATTAAGGCCCCTGATATTCCAATTCAAAACATTCCAGTTTCTAGCCATGATCTAAGAAATGGAGTAACAGCACTGTGAAGCATTTATACTGGATGACTGCCCCTGGAATTCTTGTGATACACTGGTCTAACTAACATCAACAGAGCAAGAAACATTTCAGAACATTTCAAACATTTCAGAGATATTACAGTCATATATGGCTCGAACTTATGCATAGTACAACATAACATAACTATTCCATTCAGAGAACCAAGCATGTTAGTCTGTCTCTTCAGTGAGCTGTTACTAGAGACCCAAAAGACCGAAAGAAAAAGAGATAACAAGTCTATTACATGTCCCATTGACCCAGCTAGATTAATTCAGAGCCTTGCTGGTGCCCTATGACACCATGCTGCTCTCCTTGGACTTGCTACCCCCCTTGGGCACTATGTTTCCTTCCTTAGACTTGTTGTTGGTCTTTGCCTTCTTGGGGATGTTGGAAATTTTCTCCTCTGTAGTGTTCTGAGCATTCACCTTGCAAAAAGAGGTGTTCAAGTTTTTAATAACTTTGGTAGGGATGGAAGGAGGCAGAGAATGACATGCTAAACATTCTTTGTCCATACAAACAGATTTCTTAAATCCTTTTTGCAATTGGTGCAGTCTGCAACTCCTTCTTACCTCTGTTTCCACCAATGGATCATTTTCTTTCCTCTTCCTATTTTGGTGCAGAGCTGATGTTGAGGAGGTAGATATTTCCTGAGAATCTCCCTTAGCAGATGGAGTATTTTCCTGATCCTGAGGATTATTCAGCAAACAGAACATACTAGTATAATCTGGGCATGTTTTTGGGATGGCAAAAGGTAGGAAATTCTTTATCTCCTTATTTTGAGCAATGATCTCCCATACTTGTGACTTAATAAATTTCTTATCCCACTCAAATTTATTAGGAGAAAGAAATGTGACAGATAGAAAGTTCACCCATTCCATAGGTACCTGTATGATGTCTCGGCTGTTCTCTTTTGGAGAAAAATGAGTTTCCCAAGTGAGGGCTCCTTCCTTTCCCATCAGTTCTTCTAGTGGAATATCTGGGGAATTGTGGGTTGTAGAGCTCTCAGCAGAGTGAAAATTCTGAAGATAAATAGGTTGGGAAAATCCAGGAGGTGCAAAAGTTTCAGAAATGGAGTCACCTACTTTTTGATTAGCTTGGATGGGGACTTCTCTATTGTCTTGTGCCTCAGGATGAGGAGATTCTCTGTTTGGCTCTGTTGTAGGCTGATAGATCTCTCTGTTATGTTCTACTGCAGGTAATACTCTGTTCTCCTCCAAAAGTATGCCTCTGTCCACAACAATGTTCAGTTCTTTATCAATGTTCTAAGCTGCAACCCTAGTTTCCATGGATTGAAGCAGTTTGCTAGTCCCTTCTGTGGGTGGAGTCTGACTAGATGTTGCAAGAATAGGGCCAGTCTGCTTGTTGATATAGGTAACAACATTGTGTACTTCCAGTTGCATTGGATCTTCAGTAGAATAGATTGGTTCAGAGGAGTGTTGCTGCAAAATGGCCACAAGACTAGGATCTTCATACTGAGGCCCATTATCTTGATTCTCATGGGCCCTGATTGGAATTGGATCTATCTACACTTGTGGCCCAACCACCAAATTCAAATCAGGAAGGGCTGGCGCCAAAGGCCCATTAGCAGAGGCAGCAGTCTCATCACTGTCATTTGGAGGCTCCTAGGACACTGTGATGTTACTATTTCCTTGTCCTAGCATTCCTTGCTGCTCCTGAGCCTCCTCCATGGGCTCCATAATCTCATTGAGATTCATAAACTCTCCTGCATGTAATTCCTGGTCCACAATCTCATTCTCTACAGGCAGAGCCCAGTGGCCCCACCCAGGTAGTCCTGGTTCCTCTTCTTCATCATCCTCCATCAGAGCATTATTATTAGGAGCAATCTGGAGATTCAGGTCATGCTGTGGAGGCTGATCATTGTTCTCTTGTTCATGATGCTGCAGTGGACCTAGAAAATGATTGTGCTAATTCTGATGAAAATTTGCTTGCAGTGGGACTGGGTGTGGGTTGCCAAAAGGAGGAATTGAGTTTTCATCAGGAGCTACTCTGCCCAACATGGAATCCTGCAAAATCACTACTGGAACAGTGAGAGTAGTTGTGTCATCACCTTTCCCAATCACTATGCTGGCTGGAATATCTCTGAGCTCCTCAACTTTAACTTTCACCATTTGGTTATCTCGGGTACTCTTATTCCTATCCCACATCACAAATTTTCCAAACATATTGACAACATTGCTAATCTCATGAATACTCTTTCTATCCAAAGGGAAACCACGGAGTAAGATCCAAACTTCTCTGCTGAGCTCTAACCGCCTCCAATTCAGACCTTGGTTGTGCCTCTCAAAAATCACATGCACATCTGTGAACTGATGAGGGCTATTTCTAACCAATTCATCTCTCTCAAAGACACTGTTGAGCCTAACGAATGCTTGACCGAAAGGACATGGAGAGATCTCTGAGAAACCAAGCCGTTTGACATCGGTGAGGAAATCATTTAATACCTCGCAGATGGTGCTGAACTGAACAAGCAGGTTGGGCATAGGAACAATCGTAGCGATTTCCCACTCCTCATGCAACGCCGGTACAGGGTCGGTCAGGATGCGGACCCGCGCCGGCCGACCAGCCATGTCGATACGCTGGTGGCCATGGGGGTGAAGGAAATATGCCCTAGAGGCAATAATAAAGTTGTTATTTATATTTCCTTATATCATGATAAATGTTTATTATTCATGCTAGAATTGTATTAACCGGAAACTTAGTACATGTGTGAATACATAGACAAACAGAGTGTCACTAGTATGCATCTACTTGACTAGCTTGTTAATCAAAGATGGTTAAGTTTCCTAGCCATAGACATGAGTTGTCATTTGATTAACGGGATCACATCATTAGAGAATGATGTGATTGACTTGACCCATCCGTTAGCTTAGCACTATGATCGTTTAGTTTATTGCTATTGCTTTCTTCATAACTTATACATGTTCCTATGACTATAAGATTATGCAACTCCCGAATACCGGAGGAACACTTAGTGTGATATCAAACGTCACAACATAACTGGGTGATTATAAATATGCTCTACTGGTGTCTCCAATGGTGTTTGTTGAGTTGGCATAGATCGAGAGAGGATTTGTCACTCCGATTGTTAGAGAGGTATCTCTGGGCCCTCTCGGTAATGCACATCACTATAAGCCTTGCAAGCAATGTGACTAATGTGTTAGTTACGGGATGATGCATTACGGAACGAGTAAAGAGACTTGCCGGTAACGAGATTGAACTAGGTATTGAGATACCGACGATCGAATCTCGGGCAAGTAACATACCGATGACAAAGGGAACAACGTATGTTGTTATGCGGTTTGACTGATAAAGATCTTCATAGAATATGTAGGAACCAATATGAGCATCCAGGTTCCGCTATTGGTTATTGACCGGAGATGAGTCTCGGTCATGTCTACATAGTTCTCGAACCCGTAGGGTCCGCACGCTTAACATTCGATGACGATCGGTATTATGAGTTTATGTGTTTTAATGTACCGAAGGTAGTTCAGAGTCCCAGATGTGATCACGGACATGACGAGGAGTCTTGGAATGGTCGAGACATAAAGATTGATATATTGGAAGGCTATGTTTGGACACCGGAATGGTTCTGGATGAGTTCGGGCATTTTCCGGAGTACCGGGTGGTTACCGGAACCCCCCGGGGAGTTAATGGGCCTTAATGTGCTTTAGTGGAATAGAGAGGAGAAGGCCATGAGGAGGGGCGCCCCCTCCAAGCCCAATCCAAATTGGGAGGGGGGCCGGCCCCCCTTTCCTTCCTCTCCTCTTCCCCTTCCTTCCCCCTCCTAGTAGGACTAGGAAAGGGGCGAACCTACTCCTAGTAGGAGTAGGAGTAGGATTCCCCCACTTGGGGCGCGCCATAGGAGGCCGGCCTCCCCCTGGCGATGACATGTACCTGGGGTAGGGTAATAGGCCTGACCTAGACACCCTTCCCAAGGACATTACCTTAAAGTCAAGGATATTCAAAGGACAACACCATCCACTCGACCAGAAGCATTCCACTCGACAAATCCAATTCCATTCGACCAGAGTGTATTCACTCGACCACATCAGAAATCACTCGGAAGACAGAAGGTCTAAAGTCACTCAGAACGGCAACGGTCAGGCGTTCACTCCGTAGTCTTAATGATCCTTTATATGTCTTTAAACTGACGTTACCAGTAACATCCCCTCTTTATGTATATTGAACCCTATGTAACGGGGGATGGCTGGGGACCTGGCGCACTCTATATAAGCCACCCCCCTCCTCTGGGACAAGGGTTTGCACCTCCTGTAACTTCACGCATAATCCAATCGACCAGCCTCAGGGCACTGAGACTTAGGGTTGTTGCTTCCTCTGAGAAGGGTTGAACTCGTAAATCTTGCGTGCACGACTTCACCATAGCCAGGATCTTGCCTCCTCATACCACTACAAAAAAAGACACATCCGTGACATTTTGGGCCGAACGAATTTTTTTTCTGTCATACATATGACACTTCTATGACGATAATTGTGAGAAAACCCGGTATCATCATAGATGTGCTAGGCTCCTACTTCTATGACAAAAAATCATGACAGAAAATGGGCTTTTCATCCTGGGCGGGCCGGAGACGCAGCTGCATGACATTCTTTGGGCCGTCCATGACGGAAAAAGCCGTGGTAGAAGCGAGGGCGAGGAAAATTTCGGGGAGTTCCCGGTTACGGTGGGAGGTCGGCGGCCGAGCGATGCACGTTTCTCTCGTACACGTACGCGCGTGTGTGCGAGGCGTTGGCTCTAACTGAACCCGAGCGAGGCGTTGGGCTCTAACTGAACCCGAGCGATTGCACTGCAGGCTACGCGTTACTGAAGCCGAGCGATTGATCGATGGCTGTTAACTAAACCCGATCGAGCGATTCCTTCGCTACTGCTACTAACTGAAGCCGATTGATGCTACCTCTGGGATGAACAGT